>NC_088867.1:13095320-13213074 GCF_032884065.1 Artemia franciscana | reverse complement strand
ATTGACCGTTAAATGAACGGAGTTTTATCATTTAGATATAGTATTGCTTCGAATTAACAGTTCTATACATAAGAAAAAAAAAAAGAACGCAGAGCATAATCGCAGAGCATAAACGCAGAGCATAAGAGCATGTAATGTTGTATTTATAAAGCGACTTCTCTAGCTGTAAAATTACTGATTCTACATCCCTGAATAAAATTGAAAAACTTTCCAAAATATATCATTCTTTTACCTTTGCTATAGACGATTACTTAAAAATATGATAGAACTAAGGTAGATCAATAGGTGATAAATAATAAGTCAATGATATAATAAAAAGAAAATCGATCAACAGAATATATGGCACTCTGGAGTTGCAATCCTATGTCCTTTGGGATGGAGGTCTAATACTGGTGTCATCAATCCTTCGACTTGGGGTGCGTTTTAGCGATGTGACTCTGCAAACTCAACAGCCATGAGTCTAGGGAGCTCACTGTCAAACAAATCCCCACGGATCATCTAGACTTCAGATGCTAGTTTACAAAAAAGAATTACAAAAAAGAATTTTTTGTAATCAATTTCTGTTCGTTTTATATCGACATATTCTTTTCAGGGAAAAAGAAAATACTGTTTTAAATCTTGTTGAATTTTCTTTAAGAATTTATAGTTTGGCCTGCTATTTATATGCTGGAGAAATTTTTTCTACACACTCTTTTAAAAATCTGGACACAAATAGTAGTGTTTATTTTATTTTTATACCTCCTCTGAAATAGAAAACTTGATACCACTCGCAAAAAAAAAAAAAAATCTATCTATGCTCTTGTAAAGCTTGAATACACTTGTACTCTTTTGATTTAGTTAAATTTAAGAGTGGAAGTAGCAATAGAACTAGCACCCAAAGTTTGAACTTAATACGCTTAGTCGTGCTTGGGATCCTGCTGAGATGCTTTATTGGTAATTAGCATTAACACAGTACTTTTTTATTTAATCTGAAGGCAACATTTAGTTTTTCAACATAATAAGTAAATTGTAGAACTGTGGGGGAATTGACCTACACAATAGCCCTAGAGATACAGCTACAAGACCGTTCAGCTACGCTGAACAAAATAGCTATATAAAATTTTGATTGGAAGTGTTTGGAAAATTATGAGCTAAAGAGGGGGGCTGGTTGCCCTCCAATCACTTTTCAATCTTAAAAAGGGTACTAGAACTAAGAATTTGCAACTAAATTAGCTCCTAAAATATCGATGATATTACTTTCTGTGATAGATTAGCGCTGCCTACGATATTGCTTATATGCCCTTTTAATACATGCATGCGCATAGTTTTTTCTTTAAATGAAACTCTCCCTCTAGACGTTTCAACTCAATGCCTTTAAGTATGCTTAAACATGCTTTGAGATTTAAAAGATCAAAGTGTAACGACAATAGAGGATGACATGAGTTATTATCTTTGTCTTGTCGCAGGTTTCACAGAGTTAATGAATAATTTCACCTGTTATTATATTTTATTTGAATTTTAAAGTTTTTGGTTTAGCAAATATTTCTGCCCAAAGACTGGGAAGATCTTTTTTTGTTTTTTGTTTTTATATGTATATATTCTAGACCTTGACACGGAAATCATCCAACAATCGAATTCATTGCCGAACAGCTATTTAAACATAGGTACTTGAACCATGCATTTAAATACTATTATATAGTGTTTAAATATTAGATAACTTAAGCATTACTCAATTCTATTTGCAATACAAATTCAATACGAATATATTTTCAATTTTTTATTGAAATTCAAATACATAATTCAATTCAAATTCAGTACGAATATATTTTCAATATATTCGTACTCAAGTATGAGAGATATGTGCATAAATACTTTTCTTGTGTATTTGAAATCTAAAATAAATTGACTTGCACTTGAAAAATACCCTCTAGCCTGGAAAAAAGTCTCAGGATCTCTGGAATACTACTAGATTTAGTATGAAAGCACCAGAAAAGTGAAAGGAAAACTGCCCTCATCTCAGTTGTGACCTAGTGGAATGTAAGTATGTTACGATGAAGAAAATTCTTCAGATCAACGAATCGTAAACTTCTGAAAGCTGACACTGAGTTGCAAGTGGTATGACTTTAGAAATGGAGAGTTTGAGCTCTTCACTTGTAGAAAAGTTTCTCCTCACTTTCAGCGTATAGCATGAAAGCATCAGACAAGCTCAGTGAAGTGAAAGGAAAACAACCCATTATCTGAATTAAGACTTTGTGGAATGTGTGTTACGTATGTATATGTAATGTTACATACGATAAAGGAAAATCCCTGAAATCTGAACATTCTGACATTCTGAAAGTTGACACTGACCTGCAGGTGGTATGTATTCAGAAATACATAGCTGGAACTCGTCTCCACTAATGTCAAACTAATCAATCCTGAAATCACAGGACTGGTTTCATTTAGTTTTCATTTTTTGATGGGAAGGGGTAGACAACATAGTTAGTCCTCATTGAATCTAAACACAGTCTTAATAATATAAAAGGTAGAGTCCTCTTCAGGTGAGCCCTTGTTTTTAGGCCTTGAAAGGATTGTGAAGTCTTCTATCGATAGTCGATTCAGTCAATGTCGAGTCAAAAGTTGGCAAGTTTCCATCAACGCCAAAACAGGCAATCGTGATCTGAAATGGAACAAAAATAATTGAGTCCGCGCATTTTATTACCTTATCTGTTTCGGTTACCTTTTTACATCCATTTTTATTGTCTTGTTATGAGCCTCAAAGGTTTAAACTAATAATTTTAAATAGAAATAAAGGATTGAATGGTGCAATCATGCAAGTGGTGCTCATGGTCACCTCCCCCTTTTGATTATCACTGGTTTAGGCGATTCATTCTTTTCCCTGGAAGTATTTTTCCTTTTGTGATTTCAAGGGTTGTTTTTACTTTTTTAGCATTGCCTTGTTGAACCTTTTCCCGAATTTTAGTGTTGAAATGTGATTTTTAGGTTTAAATGTAACAGGTGGGATGAAAACAGCCTAACAAAAAGGATAATAATAAATACTTTCATGACAAACCTTTTGAATAGGTGGAGAATGATCTATAGTTTTAATTTATAAAAAAATAATAAGGTGACTCGAGGGCTCAATTATTTCCGTATTTTTATCTCGTAATCTAGTGATTGGGTTAAATCTGGTGATTCTATTAAATTTAGTGATTCTGTTAAGTTCAAGTTCAATTTATTTTCATAAAATAACAATAACAGAAACAATATCCTAAAGGGCTAAATTGCCCGTTATTTGAGAAACGACATAGAATAAATATATAATGATAAAACTTGCTATAAACATAATAAACAATTTTTTAATATAAATTACAAGGAAAAGAAATCAACACAATGACAGTCCCCACGAAACAACGACCCTCCTATCACCCGACAATAAAAAACAGTTTAAAATTCTCTACGACATCGAGGGTCTAACGCCAACAAAACAACAACCCAAAAAAAAACACAACATAAAACAACAAAAAATTATTAAATATTTACCTTCAATAAGAAACTTTACATCTGTCTCTTAATGGAACCAATTTTTCGAGAATGCAGTATCTCAGAAGGAACCAAGTTCCAAGCACGCCCCACAGTTACGGCCAGACCGAAGTCTGAACGAACCGAGGGAGTAGCCGGAGTCATCATATCCTCCCAGTTTCAAACTCTGTACAAATTTACTTTCCCTACTAGTTTAAGTAGTCCAGAAATCAACCTGGGAGATCTCTGTGGAAGTATTGATATACCAATAAAGATAAAGATATAACATAAATCTTGTCGCTTTCTCATGAAGATGGTGAACAGGAGCAAGTACAGAAGGAAATGTAGACATCCACACAGACGGACAGGAACATATATAAGGATAAATGAGAGATAAATATAAAAGACGGAGGATAGGGAAAGATAATAAACGCTCTGATTTTTGGATTATTCCAAGTCCACGGGAAATTTTCACTCCTATTACTTGAATGTATTTAAACGGTAAATTTTCATCCTAAAGAACTCCCAGGAATCACATATATCAATCTGAGAGGGGGGCAACTTATGGAGCCTCTTGGCGGAGGAAGCTCAGTAACTGTGGGGCAGCTCACACCTGTACGAGAAAAAATAAGAAGGTACGACTTTTTTACATTTAAAGGTAGTTGAGTCATGTCAAACCAATTGAGTATCTTCTCACTCATTGCTTGAAGCCTTAGAATAAGGGATGATTCACCTGGAGCTGCAGCACCTAGAGTAATGTCACCAGCAAATGCTACCAATTCTTCTCGACTATCAGATGTGAACGCCGACGTAGCCTGAGAGTAAAATTTATGACACAATCCACTGTAAACATTGGTGATTGGGGTGTGAAAAGTCGCTAGAGGTTGTTTACCTAGATAAGGAGGGGGGTTGGTCAAAGAATAGAACCTTGGGGTACTCCGTATTCAATCGGAACTTGTTGTCTGTATTGTACGCTATTAGCAGTTTCCTTTTCCCAATCTCCGCAAAAAAATTGTTCATATGGTGTCGTACTGTGCCTTTTTTTTGTGATAAGTTAATTATCTACAATGAGAGACTTACAGAGACCTTCTGGTTTCAGGGATGGCCGACTAACTTCCTTAACCACGTCCCACGTTTTCTTTATATTTTTACCGCAATCAACAAATCTCTTTGTAAAATATACTATTTCTAGCTCTGAGAATAATTGATTCCAGCATATTACGACACAACTTAAATGCTTCTAACTGAGCGTCACTCGGTCTGTTTTTGTACTCTTTCAAGGTTCTGCTCTCTTTTTATTGACTTGAGAACTCCAGATGTTAACCAGGGAGCTATGGGTATTGATGTTTTTGATCGAGGATTCCTTAAAGGAACTTTTAGACAGTAAGACGTGAATTTTTCCTTAACAGCGTCATAAAACTGGCAAAAACATATCGTTATAATTGCCCAAACTAATATTTTCTTGTAAAGAAAAGTGTCATTAAGATGTACCTAGTCTATCCAGACTTGGTACTTCATCTTCTTTCAGTCTATCCAGCTCCACTGGTGAGCAACAGAATCTTAGTTTATCCTGGTGGACTAATCTTTGTGGGTTTTGGAGGATTTGAAACTGGCAAATTGTTGGAAGTATCAAAAAGCAGTACTTTGTTCTTAATGGAGTGTAGTGATGGAGAAATATTGTCAATTAATGTTGCCGACTGGTTTGAAATCCTTGTCGGTATGTTTGTACAAGGAGCCAATGCTTGCGAAATTAGCAAAGAGAAGGCGTCAGAATCCTGCCTGGATAACAATTCCGCAAGGTCAAGGTTAAAGTCACCCATTAATACAACTTCAAATTTTTCGGCACAAACTTTTTTGAGAACGTCTTCTAATGCTTCCAGAAATTCAGTCTTAGATCCACTTGGAGAACGATATACTTCGCCAATCATTACACTTTCCTTAGTGTTGATTGGGATTTCTATAAAAAGTGACTCAAATACCTTTTCAATATTTGTACATAAATCATGTCTTAGTACGACCCAAAAATTATTTTTCATGCAAAATTCGAATCCGCCTTTTTTGGGCCGTCTTGTGGTTGAGAAATATCGACATATAACCGGGAATATCCAAAAGTACCGGATTTTTCTCGCTCAAAAAGGTTTCACAGAGACTGATAATTGCAAGGCACGAATTCCTACTTAATAATTGAATATCGTCAAACGAAGAATTTAAGCCCTGAACGTTAAGATGTGTAACCGGAAATACATCACCGATCAGCCCAACGAGTTCCGGAGTCCCGAAAATATGCTATCAATGATTTTCTCAAAATGTTCATCAAAATTCATTTTGGGTGCTTAACCAAACGGATTATATATAATTTCATTAAAATTAACCCTCCAAATTTATAATCCTTGATTCTTTCTAGTGTCATGTTAGTGTTAATCCGCATCGGAGAATTAACCTCGACCATGAATCGAAATCAGTATTGGTCGAGGAGAAAACTAGGGTAAGTGGGTCGTAGCATGTGTTATGAACCTTGATCCAATTAGAACTAGAAGTCTTTTTAAATTTTAGCCGTAACCTAGTCCCTTTTTGATCCGCTTTGGTATGAGGCACTTTGTCGGAGGCAAATTTACAATTTCTTAAATTATAAGCCATACTCAAAAGTTCTTTCGACTTTTAGCCAACTCGAATGGAAGGTCAATACTGTCGCTTTTCCCTGTATTTCTTAGGCTACCAAAACAAGCATAATATTATCCTTATGTTGAAGATTTAGAACAGATACAAGAATTGGGTCCAATGCCGGGCGTGAGTTTTCTCTGCTTGGACGTTTAGTTTTGTATCTAAGTCTATAGGTGGCCGTGAACTTTATATCCCTGTAGTCCTATACCGACATTTCTGATAAAAAATCATTAACGGTTTCTTCAATATTTTCATTTTCTTGGTTAGGAATTCCATGAATAAGAAGATTCTTGTGTTTAACGTACAATTCGGTTCTTAAACACTGGTCTTTAACTGCCACAAAAGCAGATTTTAAGCCAGTGTTCTCCTGTTTTAACGCTGCATTCTTCTCACGAAGATTTTCAATCAGCTGCTTTAAGTCGGAGACTTTGAGTCCATACACTCGTTGAAATACTTGTCATATCGGTAATTAATATATCGATAAATATACTGTACGGTTACTTCTTTCCTCAACTCACCAAGCTGACATTTCAAAGAAACTTACGGACATGGGCCCCTTTCTTCACAAAATTCAAATATGAAGGGTCCTGGAATCAACAGTGCAATAATTGAAATAAACTGAATTTAGCAGTTAAGAGAACTATCATAATGCACGTCATGGGAACACATCAAGAGATGTCTCGTCTTGACAAGTGTTAGTAAATCTAGTGATTCTATTAAATCTAGTGATTCTGTTAAATCTAGTGATTCTGCTAAATCAAGTGATTCGTTTAAATCTAGTGATTCTGTTAGATCTAATGACTCTGTTAAGTCTAGTAATACTTTTAAATCTAGTGATTCTGTTAAATCTGGTGATTTTGTTAAATCTAGCAATTCAGTTAAATCTAATGATTGTGTTAAATCAAGTGATTCTCTCTTATGCCAATGAATAATCTGGAGTCCAAGTTAATCTGCTACGGAGTCTCAATGAACAGTGTATTTAGGTTTGACTTCATCTTTTTCGTCACTATGGAAATATCTATCCTACTCAGAAACCTTTTGGATTTCTGTATCTCATTTAGATTTTTTGTCGCAATAAATACTGAAAAGGTTGATTGTAAACTAGGTTGTTGCTCTCCATGGATTGTTGCCTTTTATCTTCTATAATTTATTACCATGGAGCCAGAGATGAAAATTTTCTCTACATGTGATATCTTAGATTTCCAAAAGGTTTCTCTGATGAGAAACTTATGTAATTAAACTATCAAGTACTTTGTTTTTCTCTTAACATTCTTTCGCTTAACGACAGTGTTATGATTGAAGTCCCCTCTGTGTTTCACTTGTCTATGGGCTTCATTAGGAAGAATTGTTGTGCCTTTAGGGTACCACCTAGTTTATAACCCTTCTAGAGGGGATTCTATTCTTTGAAAATTTCAAAAAGACTATTCAGTAACTTTCTCCATAGACACAAATATCAGCATTTTTAGAAACGTGATGTTCGGTTCACCGTTCCTTTCGACAGTGGTGTTGACTGATCAGAATGATGCCAGAGTAGCGAACATTCTTACCTTAAAGCTTAGTTCCTTCTGAGCCACCAGAGGCTCCCAGAACATTCAGAATGAGCCACCAATCATCTACAAATGTGCTGTTGTCCAGACGTCTTCCTGGTAGAGTTGGACTATCGTGTGGATGGTTCCATCTTCGTCGGCATATGGTGTTTTTTACTATGGGATTCCCTTACACAAGGATTCCCTTTTCCTGTAGTTGGCTTATATTCCAAAATTCAGAACTATACACAAGGGCAGAAAGGTTATTAATGGTGAAGAACCTTATTTTTAGTTCCACAGAGTAATTTTATTGTTTTTCAACTGGCTTTAGCCAATTGAAAGCTCCCTTGGCTTGTCCAACTCTAGAGTGTACCTCCTTTTCTCTGGATTCCGCTTGTTGGACTATTGTTTCAAAGTATTAAACACCACTACCTGCTCTATTGGTTTATATCGTGGCCTAATTCTCGGTAGTGAGACAGTTGCGACTTACATTTTTTTAGGACAATGTTTTGTCGATAGAGAATGAACCGATCGCTGTATTATTAACAAAAATATTAATCAAATACACAAACTCCCAGGATTGCTGATAGGTTACATGAAAAGAACGAGCCTCAAATGTGTTGTGTTACTTGAGGTTTTAGGCAAGTGTTGCTTCTAAAAGGTGCCGGTGAGCTGAACCGATGTAGGTAAGTATGGAGGAGTTCAGATTAATTACCTAGCTAAGAAAGACATACCTTTAGAGCTAGTATCCAAATATTGAGTCCAAAATTTTTAAATAATTAAAAGACTTATCTCCAAAACATTAGAGCATATTAAATAAGTAAGAAAATGGATTTGTGTTTTTAGTCAAAAGAAATACTTATTATAAAAAAGCAAAGATAACGAAAAGGGTGATTTCTAAGGAAATGCAAATATTTAGACGCGTAATGAAACAAAAAGCAGAAATGAAAAAAAAAATATGTTGCGGTGTCTTGCGGTGTTGCTGTGTCAAATTTAGTGACATATAGAATTGTCTGTCAAACACGTGACAGAAACTTTCAAATCTTTTCTCTTCACTTATTGTAGAAAGCAGTTAAAACAGACAAGATCCTCGTTTTCAAGATTGTTATCCAGTTGAAATCTTTAAAATACATATGAAAAATATGTAATATGTTTTATGCATTTTATTCCGTTTTTGCGAGTTGGAAAATCATTTTTTCTTGGGGGGGGGACTAAAACCCACTAACTTTTCCCCTGAATACAGCCTTTACAGTATCAAAATAAATTGCAGCTTTACTAAGTGACTTATGCTTCTTTTTGATCTTCTGATAAATTTTTGTCCGATATGATATCAATTATTCTCTCTGTCAGCCTTTCAAAAACCTTCAAAAATTAATTATCTGCTTTCTAACATCCATAGAACTTTGTTGAGTGGTGCTTCCTAAATAATGAGATTTCTAACTTCGTCTAAAACTTGTCCTCTCAAGATTCTTTCTACATTTAAAATATTTAATTTCTACATCATTAAAATATTTTACTTCTACATAATTAAAAGTATTAATTTCGGTCTCATATTTCCTCTCTTGTAGGCAAGAAAGGAGCTCTTAAATTTTGAAAGTCGAAATGATTAAGCAATATAATGAGTTTTATTTTTTAATTCATATTTTCAGTTTCTAAGCTTGACTCTCTCAGTGAACAAAAGTCTTTTTTTTTAATCATCCTTTTAATCTCCGGTTTAAGACATGAAATGTAACGTCAGCGGATAAATTTATGACGAAGAAAACGGCGACTGCCTTTTAGCCTTGTCATCTGTTTCTAAAATTGAGTCCATTGAATTTCAACTTTTTTGCTGCATCAGCTTACTATCACTCTGGACATCTGTTTTCCCATGGAAAGTCACTGTATTTTCATATTCCGTTTAGAAGGCTTTAAAGTAATACCAGTGAATAAAACAGTTAGTTATTTAAAATTAACGCAGTTATTTAGTCATTTAAACCGCCTCTTCCCCCATCTCTACCTTTATAGCAGAAAGGAAGGCACATAGCGTCTTGTTTCAACAGGAATCATGCAAGAATATTTGAATCAGTGTAATAGGCACCGCGTAGGCTCATGTACCACCCAAATACTTTCTAACAGAGCCAACTGTTATGCAGGAAGGTACACATTTAGCATCTTGTTGAAATCGAGAATTGGAAATAATTTTCGATCAGCATTGTTTTAGGCACAACTCGAGCCCATATATCCTCTACTCTCACCCTCTCACAGACATACACATACACATACCTCCCTGCCCACTGCCAACTTAATAGCAGAAATATAGGCATATTGTACCAAGCTTAAAGAGGAATAGTGCTGAGGTTTTCAATATCTTTATTGGAGTAAAATAGTAGACACATGCCTTATATGATGTCCTATGCCTCCCTTCTTGTCCCATCGCCAACTTTTTGCAGAAAGGTAAATATTTTTTATTTGTATAAAATACATCCTACAAGAATTTACACTGTACATGACTAACCCGGATCAGTGGTTCCTCTAGCCAACCCGGACCCGCAATCTCCTCTAGTCAAGCCCCAATTTTAAATTTTCAGCTTAATGGTAGGTATAAAACATATAACGTACCTTCTTTGAGTCACAATTTTGCAAGATTTTTCAGTGTACATGATCGCATATTCAAAGGGGATCTTCAGTTTCCTTTGATATACTTGAAAGTAATACTAGTAGCCTAAATAGGATTAAAGTTAGACAAAGATGCTGTTGAAGCGTTGGATCTCTTCAAGTCCCCCTCCTCCACCCAGTTTTATTTTTGGAGTTCTGTGAAATTATACTCTAAAACTTTTACTACTAATGAACAACTCCCTGGCGCACTAAGCTGCCTAAGGCCAACATAGCTGCGCACGCTCTTCCTCCACCCAATCTATTTCAAGCTTCGCTCTTTACTCCCTCCTAAGAAGTTCTAATTTCCTTTAAATAATTCCGAAGGACCTCTTTTAACCGTAAGGAATGACCTGATTTTTATTCGGACCCAAATAAATGGCCAAAAAGGACTATCTTTGGCAATACGTCACCCTTCATCGGCAAAACTTAGCCTAGCCATTTTAACCTGTCTTTCCTTTTTACCCTAGCAAGTGAAGTTGAACCACATTTTCTCTAAAGATTACTGCTTGATTTACTGTCGAACGAGTGCTTAAGACTACTCAGTTCCTCTGGAAAATACCTAATATGTCTTCCTCAGCCCTTTGAAGTGCCCTCGTCTCAGGACCATACTTCACTAGTATCATTACCGTGGCTTCCAACGGTCATACGGTCAACAGTCTAGTTAGTTGCATACTAGAGCAGTCGTAATTTCTATGAACTTGAATCAGGAAATCAATTTTAATACAATAGTGTTGATTCAGTAAAGGGCTATTTATCTCCAATTAATGTATTGGATATTCAATAAAATAGTAGAAATTACATTAATAGCAAAATAGGAACTTCTTCTGGACTTGATAGAAAGGTGTAAAGGCGGCTTATTAAAACGCTAATGAACTTCCCTAGACAAATTTTGTTCGTATTTGTGTCTTTTTAATCTGTTCACCAGGCTCTTCATAGTAGTAGAGCCGTTCCTAAGATTGGTGCCCAGGGCAAAATTAATTACAGCACCCCTTCTCTCAAACATAAGCAAAAAAAGCTGAATCAAAGTGAAGAATTTGATCAAAATGGATAACTCCCCCAGTAGTCCCCCCTCCCCTCTTCGGACGGCTCTACATAGCAGGAAAAAAACCGATCAACGTGCAAAATGTATTTTCTGACATGAATACGTTTCGAGAAGTAAATCTGGTCAGAAATAGAAGACTGGTCAAACACCAAACAATATAGTATAAGTTGAATTGTATTTAGCTCTTCATATATAATTCATGCTTGTTCCACCTTTCAAATTTTGATTTCTAAGGCCATGTTTTAAGGTTAATTCTAAATTTCAAAGGTTAATTCTAAATTTAAAATGTTAATTTCAAATTCAATTCATGTTCCCATTTTGGGATTGCTGAACTAGCAACATCACTCATTAGTTGTTATGTTTTTTAATCATTAGCCTTTTCGTTGCGTGCATCCCTGGTTGGTCTTGGTTTCGTCCCTGGTAATAACTGTTAATCATAAAGCTTTAGCATTTCAGTTAATATTATTAGATATAATTGTTTATCAACATTTGCTGTCAAATCTACTGGTTGTTAAATACTCAGCTATGTAAATCTTTTAGTATAATTGATTTGGACGTTTTGTTAATTGATTTAATTTGTTGTTTTCCAATTTTGTTTGAGAGATTTAAAACCATTTATTAATTACAATTTTTTGAATTGCATTCTAGACGCATCAAGCAGATTTAGTGCGTGATGGTGGTCATAAATACTTTTTAGCTGCTTTGCAAGATCCTACAGTTCCGGTAAGTCAATTTCATATTATCCTCCTTTTTTTGGATGTTGTATATACGGCTACTCCAGGGGTTGATCGCTTAGCGCCGTCTGGTGTACTTTTCCGAGAATCACTTGTTTCACCACGCGTGGTGCACTTCCACCACGCCTTGCCTCTTTGTACTCCGCATGTTCTGACTGGCATGGCGCGGGCCATCTAGTGTGCGTGCTTTTTTTTAGAGTGAGTGACTCCTTAACTTTTTGTTTCATTTATTCATTTCCCTCAAAATCGAGGAGTATATAAAATACATAAAAAACATTGCATAAGAAAGTGGAATATTGCGACAAACGAAACAAAGCATTGATTTAAAATAGTTTTAATAATACGATTGAATAACATACATAAGAAAAAAATATTAAATATTACTTAAATACTAGAAATAAGAAAAATATTATGCATAAAAAGAAAATTTTCTGATTTTTGATAAAATTTATTCTTGTTAATCATAGCTATTTCCAACGGTTCTTGATTTCCAAACCGCAAAACTAATTCAGTGCTACTAAAACAAATTGGAAAACCAAGTAAAAATTTGAAATATTTGAAATAGCAAAAGGTAATTGAAGACATATTGTAGATTTAAAAATCTGAAAAAAGAAGGGCAGGATAGAGAACTTGTGGGAGGGCAACTGCATTAAAAGGAGAGCCTAAAATATCACGACCATAGATACCACGAAGTCGTATCGTTTAGCAAAATGCCTTCCTAGTTTTTTCTTGAATATTCAAAATTAGCATTGACTTCGAATCTAGAGCTGAAGCACAATAAGGTAACCCCAGATAAAGAACATAATCAGAAACTGGAAATGAAGTAGTTGCTCCTTTATCAAATTAGTTAAACTTGGTTATTGTCATTGATGGGAAATTTTGGCATTTTTTACACTAATAAAAAGGCCTCTATCTTTAAGCTCTCTGGAAAGGGTATTAAAATTTCCCAATCAAACTAGCTTTAGGACGACTCAAAAGAATAATATCATCTGCATATGATTATCAGCATATATTATATCATCAGCACATGTCCCCCTTCCCTCGCAAATTTTAGAAAAAGTTGGTCCCGCTACCTTTGGAATTTTGTTTCCTCCTTTTACTCCACAAAGATTTATAATACCCCTCCCCCTCCTTTCCAACTTATGACTTGAGCCTATACGAGCCGTTTTATAGATAGTAATTATATACGACACTGCTATAGGTCATTTTGAGATGCATGACAAATTAAAAGAAAAAAAAAATGTTTTGAAGTTAAATAGTCACGTTATCTACCATTAATTTATAACAAAAAAATATATTTGTCTATATATTTTTTTCTTTTGAAAAATACTGATTTTGTGGGTTAACGATTAACTATCTTCTCGTCAAAACTTCATAATTTTGTGTATTATATTGGCAATTTTTTCAAAATACACAGTTTGAAAACTGTGTTTTGAAAACTAAGAAAATAATGATTTTCTTTGATTTTTACAATCCTTATTCTTCTGAAAATCCTCTCTGGAAGAAAACTTTGGCTTTAGCATTAAAGTACTTTGGAGATCTTTTGCTTCTTGGACTCATCTTAAGTGTATTTATACGAAAACAGCAATTTTTAAAATTTCTCTTCTTTTTGCTTCAACATCATGAAGTTTTTAGGGAAGCATCATATTCTCCTCAGTATGCCCACGTTAACCATAACAATAAAGAAGCAAAACTAGTTAGTTAAATCTGACAACGTTTTTCTTCCGTGGGACTTAAAATATCAACAATCTGCAGATTTCCAAGGACAATTAGACCTTGAGATGTTTGATATGAAGTTTTTAGGGAAGCACTATATTTTCCTCAGTATGCCCACGTTAACCCTAACAATAAACAAGCAAAACTAGTTAGATAAATTTGGTAACGCTTTTTTCCGTGGGACTTCAAATATCAACACTTTGTAGATTTCCAAGGACAACTAAACCTTGAGATGTTCTATGTGAAGTTTTTAGGGAAGCATCACATTTTCCTCATTTTTTCCACGCTAACAATAACAATAAACAAGCAAAACTAGTCAGTTAAATTCGATAACATCTTTCTTCCGTGGGACGTCAAATATCAACAACCTGTAGATTTCCAAGAACAACTAGAACTTAGGATGTTTAACATGAAAGAGATTTCACATGAAAGGGATGGAGGAGAAGTATGCGCAGGTGTGTTGGCCTTAGGCCATATGGTGCTGCATTGAGATGTTAGTAGTAGTAGTAGCAGTAGTAGTAGTAACTAAGCCTTCGAAGGAAAGCTACATTGTCTTAATCTGTGTAGTGCCATAAGATTAGCTTGTTACTTTACGAAATTTTTCACATAAGTTTCATCTTGTTTTTTATTTTGTTGCCAGCATCTATCAAAAACTGCGTATCTTGGAATAGTGGTGTTATCATTAAAGACTAAATTTACGATTTCTTCTACGTTTTAAACATATTTATTGATAGTATAATTTTCCACTTAACCAATGCAAGTATTCAGATTGTATTTTAATGTCCTTAGAACTTTAAGAATCATAAGCCTCTGGATTTTCTTTTTTTCTAAAAATCTCTAGATCTCCTTCAACAGTTCCGATAGCTCCTATAAAACACCTAATGCATTTCATAATGTTCTTATTCAATATGAAACGGACGAAATTCCTATTGAAGGAGCTTAAACATGGCTTTATAGAGATTACTTCTGCTGGGAAAGGGATTCCACGTGGCTACTGATTGCAGTGTGAAGATTTTTGTTAATTGTTTCTTTCTATAAGTGTTTTTTTGTAGGTAATCAGTGTGAGAGAGGCTAAGAAGTGTTGTTTATTTTTCCTCAACTGTGGTGAAATTAGTTTAGGGATTCTTTTTTAGCTGGAGTTTTTAGTATGCAATACGGAGATAGTTGTTATACAGAAATGTTGGTAAATTTATGACAGTTCATATAACTGACTTACCAATAAAGTAAACATACCACTTGATGCTTTTTTTTTATGCTCTTTACGAATATAATAATCGCTTCTACCGCAAATTCAACTTTTAACCTAGTTGGTTAGGTTTTAAGCTAACCCAACCTAATCTAGCCTAACCTTATTATAAATAATTTTAGGACTACGAAAATATAGCACTTTCAAAAACGACCGAGAAAAGATGGCGCTAAGAAAATTTAGTATTATTTTGTGGAAAACGAGCGATAACTCGTACTTTAATTGAAAGTTTGTCATTTTTAAGAGCTCAAAAAGTGCATAAATTTGAATTTGCGGTAGAAGCGATTATTGTATTCCTATAGAACATAAAAAAAGGCATCAAGTGGTATGTTCACTTCATTGGTAAGTCAGTTATATGAACTGTCATAATTTTTTTAAAATTTTCTTATTTTTAAGAGCTCAAAAACTGCTTGAATTTGAATTTGCGGTAGAAGCGATTATTATATTCGTAAAGAACATAAAAAAGGCATCGAGTGGTATACTCACTTTATTGGTAATTCAATTATACGAACTCTCATAATTTTACCGAAATGTTTTTGAAACCTGGATATGGTTGTAAAAGTTCAATTAATTTGATTATTTCATATTTCTTCCACGTTTTTCTTTATGTTGTTTTTTCCTATTGTTTCTGTATTTTCGTTTATTATTCGACATCATTTTGTCTTTTTGTCGCTTATTATTATTATCTTCTACTTCTTCCTAGACTGAAGGTGGCTTAGTAAAGGGTTCTAATGTACTATTTGCAGGTATTTTTGGAGACCACACTGCCTTTCCATGACCTACAAATAACAGTTCAATAGGGTCAAATCCAATTATTTGAACTATTTATACTTTTCTAAATCTTCAGTTAACTGAAGATTTTCCCTATTTTAGTTATTTAATTTATCATCATTTTTATATCTAGGCATTTCTACCCCAGAAAATATTTATCTAAGAGTACATATATATATGTAAAAAAAAATGTTAAAAAATAAACATTCCTTTGGTTTCACAAACAAAGAAGGTATCAGTTTACTGAATTTTAAATTCCAGTAGTATTTTCCGCTCTTGAAATATTGAAATTCCACTTTAAAAAGGATAAAATCTGACCCAAGAATACTTTCAAAAATACAATGATTGCGATATGGTAATTCGTGTGGAACTTAGTAAATTAGTGTACATAAATAATGCTTGCTTCAAATACTGAGGACAATAAACCACGAAGTAAAGACCTAACTTATAGAATTTTAAAGAAACATTTGCTTTCTTCTAACTGACAGTACTTAGGGTGGAAACTCTGCCCTACCTGGCAGCAATGGGCACTCCGATATTCTACAACAACTTTGTTGGCGGTTTCCAACCATTCTCTGTTCTGTCGATGACTTTGTCTCCTGTAGCCTTCCCACGGTTCAAAGCCTTATTTGAACATCCACCGGAGACTTTTTCTCTGAACCTCACTGTTGTTTTTATAAAGGAAGTCAGGGCTGTATTTAGGAAGGGGTAGGGGCACTTAACCTGAATCCCTCCTGAAATATTTCTCTGACACCCATATTGTCTTCAAAATGTAGGTAAAAAGACTGTCTGTCGTTAAAAAATCAAGAAATATCTCCCCGGCTCGTAAACTTATCTTAAAAATTCATGTAAGAAAACCTTAAGCCCCCCCCCCCGAATAAAAATAATCTGTTTTTCCTACCCCCTCCCCTCTTTCCAAACAAAATCACGGATTCAGCCATGGAGGAAACTATCCATATATCTTTTTTTTCTCTTTAAAAAAAAGAGCTTTTAAAGATCGCTTCGTGTTCAATTTTAGGACTTAAGAACCACTCTTTCCTCATGCAAATAAGGCTCTACTCTTTTTTTTATAAGTTTCATTTTTATTTAGAGTGATCAACGAAGCCTTGTTGCCTTTGTCCTGGCTCGTATTGTCTGGAACTACTCACAGGGACAAGAAGCAGCACTTACAGGATCTCTAGTATCTATCACACTGGAGCAACTTCAAGACAGCGACCCACTTTTACGACAATGGGCAGTAATTGCACTTGGAAAAAGCTGGGAAAATTTTGAATCAGCAAGATGGGTTGGCGTAAGAGACTCTGCTCATGAAAAATTATTTGATTTGCTACTGGATCCTGTACCTGAGGTATTACCAATTGTCAGATTATGCAATGCGCGAATGAAACCAGATTATGCAATACGCAAATGAAACCATTAAAAAAATTTTGAAAAATGTTATAATCTGAATAGTATTTACTAACAGGTCCAAGAAGCCCGTCAATTATTTGGGGAGCTTTTTTCAAAATATTGAATTTCAACCTCTTTCAATGGAAAGAAACTCAATGAAGAGGGATAAAACTTAATACCCTCTGCAGTAGCTATGAATGTTAAAATAAATGAGCACAGCTACAGAAGAGACAGAACTTGTCAAAGATTAGTTGGCGGTGACTTAGTTAAGAGTGATGTATCCCTCGTATTTTTTTCTGTTCTCGTCCTACAAAACGGATGATTATGGAAAGCTTGGGGAGGGCTCATTCGGCCGTACAATCTGAGATCGGGTGTCCTGTTTAGGTGATGAAAGTGACCCTTGGGCATTTCACCGTTTCAATATCGTTTGTGCCCTTATAGCTCTGCATGGAATCGGGTGCGTTTCCGAACATAGGCTTTACTGATTAGTATGTGTATTTGAACGGCCCAAAACGGTGCTTTTTGGCCCAAGATTTCCTCCCTTAACTCTCAATTTTGTATATATAGACAGGTTATTTTTCTTTAGATCCGTTCGGCTACATTTGTGTCAAGCATTTAGTATGTTTTCTTAATTATTTATTTCAAGATCTTCTCCTCAGTCGTATTTTACGCATAGTTGTTCAGATTTTTGAGAATAAATATGAGCATATATATATATATATATATATATATATATATATATATATATATATATATATATATATATATATATATATATATATATATATATATATATATATATATATATATATATAATAAATTCAAAATGCACATTCATTTGTATTCTTTCAGTAAAGTGCAAATTATGTTGTGGCCTTTAGAAGGCACAGGGGTTCTGAGCCCTAATCATGTTAATTTCTGCTCGTTTTGAGTTCAATCAGTTATTTATTGTAAATTAATGTAAATTTATTTTTAAAAAACTTTAAGAAAAAAGAGTTTTTTCAAAGAAAAGTAAAGGTCATACTAAACTTAAGATCAGCAAATACAAATACCTTTTAAAATTCATATTCAAAACGACCAGAAACTACTTTTAGAGAATAAATGAAGCCCAAAACGAACAGAAAGTAAATAAACAATCATAGCAAAAATATACAGGAAGTACTAATGTAAATGAATGAATAAACCTGAAAGCGAGTAATGCTTGAATTGTCTATGCAAATCTAGCTTAAAACGAAAAATGTTTTGTTTCTGAAGTATAAATGAAGCCCAAAACGAACAGAAATTAAATAAACAATCATAGCAAAAACATACAGGAAGTACTAATGTAAATGAATGAATAAACCTGAAAGCGAGTAATGCTTGAATTGACTATGCAAATCTAGCCTAAAACGAAAAATGTTTTGGTTTTGCAGTACAAATGAAGCCCAAAACGAACAGAAATTAAATGAAAAATCCGTGCTTAAAACATACAATAGATGCTAATATAAATGAATAAATAAATCTTAAAACAAGTGAAATTTGAATTGAATATGCAAATCAAGCTTGAAACGAACAAAAATCACTACAAAAGAGTTTAGGCGTCGCCTCCTTCTCTCCCTGTATAAGTCCGAAACCTGCTGCGTAATTGGCGCTTTACTGAAAACTATATGTGTCTTGAACAGTCTTAGAAAGTACAAATAAAATCAAATTTAATATTTAATATATAATGATATTAATTGTCGAAATATCATCTGTTCAAGATTTTATTTCACTGTAATCTCTATTTTCATTTCCAATGCTGTAATAACTGGAAAAGAAAATATTTGTAACATAATTCGTTTTCCATGAAGCGACAATGACACAGTAGGCTTTAGGTTTTTACAGTTAAGGAATGGTGCAGTTTCCAAATTCTTGTTTGTAGTGGAACTATATTCGTCATGAACAATCTTAGAAAGTACTACTAAATTAAACTGAATATTTAATTTATAGTGATATTAATTGCTGAAACCTCATCAGTTCAAAATTTTACTAGAATAATAATGTTCATTTTCAATGAACTGACGCCCAAACATTCTAATCTACATAATAAAATATAAAAAGGTATTGTATCAAATGCCTTTTTGAAATATACAAATACTGTAAAAGTAAGTTCACCTTTTTCAAGATTTGTATTCACTAGATCTGACAGGTACAGCACAGCATGAGACGTCGAATAACTCTTCTTGAATCCAAATTGTGTTTCTGAAAGAAGTCCTTTTTGTCAAAAAATTATAAAAACGACGACGCACAATTTCCTCTATTATCTTAGAGTATAATGGAAGGATTGAAATAGGTCTGTAAGAAGTACACACATAAATAATTCTGTGTGTTCAACTTCATACCTCCTTTATGTAGTGGGATTTTTTTCGCTTCTTTTAATGCTTCTGAGAATTTTCAAGTCTGTACTGAGACGTTCATTGTGTGAAACAAACAGGGTAGAAGGTTAGTCATAACTGCCCTGAATGCACGAACATTCAATCCGTCAATGTCAGCTGAGTTGGATTTAATTGAGTTGATTCATTAGTACATAGCTCAAACTGAAAATTCAGACCCTCTCCTCTATTGTCACAAAATTCCTCCTTCTGGAACTGGTCTTATTCTACCTAATTGCTGTGTAGTTTCTCCAACCTCTAAAAAATACTTACCAAACTGATCTGCAATTGCATGTTTGTCTGTAATTTCCAAACCATCAATTTCAGGTGCATGAAGTTCAGAATCTTTCCTACTTCACATTATATTATTAATAACTCTTATGTTCCTTTGATGTTACCTTGATTTTCAAGTAATTTTTGTTCATAATACAGTTTCTTTGCTTTCCTTCTCAGATTGTTCACTTTTAGGGTTCATAAGTCTGAATGTATTGGACTTTAATACTTGAGACTGCGTTACAGTTGACAAACCCATCTTGTTCACAGTAGTATCAAATACAGCCAAATTTAACTCATCTCCTGGTGTTTGATTTAATCCAGAAATACTAATGAATCCTGCAGCTTCTCCTGCTCGAAATCGTCCAGCTTTTTTCAAGTTTTTCAACACGAAATTCTAGAGATTCAATTTGACCTTTAAGCCTTACTAGGAATTTTTCAGTTTGCTGAAATTTGCCACTATATTCAAGTGTCATCGAGTCATAGATTTCTGACACAATAAGCTGAATATTTTGAGTATCCTTTGTCTGAGTAATTGTTGACGCTCCATCATTTGGCGTACTTATATTCTCTCTCTTTTTTTTTTTTTGAATGTCTTAGATCAAATTTGGTTTATTTTCTCTACTTCTGCTTGAGTAGATTTAAGCTGATTACGAATAATCGAAGTGTTTAAGCCTAAAGAAACTGCAGTTTCTTCTGTATTTCCTCTTTTCTCGTTGCCTTTTTTTATAATTTCAATTTAAATATCTGATTGATTTTCATATTCACGAAAGCATTATTTATTCCTTATGCGCCCTTTTTTTTTTTTTAGAAAAAACGGGATAATTTTCCTTAAAACCCAGCAGGTTTCCCTTTACAACATTCTGTAGGTCATGTGACCAATAGCATAAAACAGCATGTCGAAAAGTTTTTCCAGGTTGATTCATCAGTTTAACCACAAGAGCCGGCCATTGTGGGTAATTCTGGAAACGAGCAAAGGCCAAAGCCCCTTTTTGTATTTTGCCATATTAAAATATAAATTTTGCGGCCTCTAACAAATGATAATAACAGAAGAAAAAGACTTATCTTACAATAGGGCAGGCCAACAGTATGCGTTGATTATTTTGGCTAGGTGGCCCAGTGGAACCTGCATAATTCTGTCCGTACTCTAGCATCCAATCTCTATGCTCGTAATAATAATATCTTATAATCCAACTAAGTTAAACAGCCAGTTTCAACAATTTAATTCGTAACAACACAGTTAATGCAATCCAGCAGACTAGGTCAGATCATCAAGATTGTGAGAATATATTCCGATTATTTGAAATGTTCTCATTTTGAAAACTACTTCAGTACTATAACTAGTGCCGCACTAGTTTGATTGTTTATTTAATTTTTGTTCGTTTTTGGTTTCATTTATGCTTTAAGGCCGTGATTAAGTGAACTTGAAAACATCGAGGTTCAAAATTGAAGTTAGGGTAGCCTTCTGTCCCTCAATTCTCTGGAGACCGTCGATTGTCAAAAACCATTCGAATAGCACTTGTTCATTGGCGGAAATAGCAGGTTAATTGTACCAGATTGTCAATCTGGTCTCTAGGGCGATCTGAAACAAAATTTCAGGTAGCAGAAAATATTCTATGGGACTCTTTGAAAACAGGAAAATACATCAAAAAATGGTTCCAATCATCTTACAGGTTATTGTCTTCTGCTCATGATAGTACCGATTTTGTTCTAAAAGCAATATCCTTCATAGAGTACACTTGTGAAAAAGAGCTAGACGTTTTCTAAGATTTCTAAGTAATTAGAGGAAATAGAGCAAAATCCTAGCAAACATCTTCAAGAAGCTACGGCCTGATATTAAAAGCGATATCTTCCGCCAATGAATACTTGAGTACTTTTTAAATATAAATTTTTAATTTTAACATGGGATTTTCGAGTTCCATCAGTTCACTTAATCACGGCCTTAATAATAATTTCTGGTTGTTTTTAGTTTGAATTTTGACAGGTATTTGTATCTGCTGATCTCAAGTTTAATATTGCCTTTACTTTTCTTTGAAAAACTTTTTTTAGAAGAGTTTTTTTTTATCATTGATTTTCGTTCGTTTTGATTGCAAAAAGTTTCGATATAGAGCTATCCTCCCATTTGCACTGCAAATGGGAGGATATTAGGAGGTCGGTTTTAGTGCTAGAAGGTCGACCCCGGAGTTTTAATATCTGTTGTTTGAACTATTTTTAACAAAATGACCATCTCAAATTTTTATCGGATAGGTATGGGGCAAAAGGGCGTGTGGGGGGGGGGGGGGGCTAGTTACCCTCTGACCTCTTTAAACTCTGAAAAAGTGAGATAGAACTTTTAATTTCCAATCGAATGAGCCCTCTCTGATGTTTATACGAGCATCTATTCTAGGGCATATCTTACAATGCCTGTCCCTGAGCTCTGGGGGTATTTTCGACACTGGAGTTTTTTTGTTATCTGACCTTTGACAATTTTTAATAAAACGGCTGTCAAAAATGTTTTATCTAATACATTTGAGGAAAAAGGGCGTGGAGGTTGGGTGGCTAATTGCCCTTCGATCACTGTTAACTCTTAAAAATTGAACTAGAATTTTCAATTTCCAATCAAATGAGCCCTCTCTGAAGTTTATACGAGCATCCCTTCCATAAGAACCATATATGCCCCCAGGACATAATTTACAACGCCCACCCTTGGGCCCTGGGGGGCTGTGTTGACATCAGAGTTTTTCTTATATGATGTTTGAACTATCTTAAAAAATTGATATCTAAAATTTTTATCGGATGGGTTTGGGGAAAAAGGGCCTGGGGAGGCTATTTACCCACGGATCTCTTTTGACTCTTAAAGAGTGAACTAGAACTTTCAATTTCCAATCAAATAAGCCCTCTCTGAAGTTTTTACGATCATCCCTTCCATTAGAACCATGTATACCAACCAGGGCATAATTTTTAACGATTGTTCCTTGGCACTGAGGGTTGTGTTGACACCAGAGGTTTTGTTATATGACCCTTCAACTATTATTAACAAAATGACTGTCTCAAAATTGCTATCTGATGCATTTGGCGAAAGGGGGTGTGAAGGGAGCTTGTTGCCCTCCGATCTCTCTTGACTCCTAAAAACTGAACCGAAACTTTCACTTTCCAAATAAATGAGCCCGCTCTGAAGTTCATATGAGCATCCCTTCCCATATGAACAATATTTGCCCCAGGGTATAAGTTACAACGCCTGCCCCCGTGCCCTCGGTGGTTGTGTCGACACAGGAGTTTTGTTATCTGACCTTTGAGGTATTTCTAACAAAATGGCCGTCTCAAAATTTATGTCTGATGCATTTGGGGAAAAAAGGGTGTTAGGGGAGGCTAACTTCCGGCCTTTCTTTCTCTTTCTCATTTTTAGATGTTTCATTTCATATTTTATTCAAGTTGTGAATTTAAAAAAAAAATGTAATTTTTCAAAATGTTTTGACATATACAGATGTAACCCACATATCTCATTGATTTAACTACGTTTCTTTGTTGGAATTTTATTTATCCATATTCATGTGGAAATATAGTAGCATAATACTACTTATTTTACTTATTTGTGTACCATTTACTTCACGTTTCAACTCTATTTAACTACTAAACTTTTTTTTTTGCCAAATACAAATGTAATTGTAAGTTCCAACCAAAAGATTTAGTAAGTTTTCAAAACATTTTGTCATCTTTGCAAATTGAACCGAAAATTTAGCAACTTTTTGAACATTTTGCCACCTACAGATCAGAAGATAACAAAAGGTATATATCTTCTTTTGTCGACTACAATTATTTCTTCCATTTTATTTATTTTTATTTGTCTAGAAATATAATTATATGATAATGAGTATTTTACTTATTAATGTCTCATTTGTTTTACACTTTATTTAACTACAAAACTAATGACAGACGTTAGTTGTAAATTTCAAAGAAATAGTCTATTAATTTCGTATTTTAGGTTTAGTACTTTTCGTTTCGTATTTCGGAAATTTCATAAGTTTAGTATCTTCGTAGTAATTTCGTAAAAAAAAAAAAAAAAAAAAAAAAAAAAAAAAATCGCCTCTTGTTTCCTATTGTTGTTCATGAAGATTCGGTGTTCTAAATCTTGTCTGTCAATTACTTAAATCCTTTGACTTTTATTATTTTTCTCTTGCAAAATATGCCTTCTTTTAGCCATTTAATTTATATTTTGTGGAGAAACAGAGGGACATTCTAGATGTCTGTATTTATTTGAAGCCTCTGTGATCACGATTTACTAAATTTTTTTTAAACGCTTTGTCATCTATAAATATAGTTTTTATATCTCATTTATTTCACTTTTTCCCTTGTATATTTGTTCATTAATGTTCCTGTAAAAGTATAACTATAAAAAACTATTTCACATTTTATTTAACGACAAAACTATTTCTTGCCAGATGCAAATTTCAGTCATAAATTCAAGTCAAAACTTTTAAGCTTTTCAAAATGTTTTGTCATCTGCAGATCTAAGTTATATATTTCTTTCCATAGAACCCGGTTATTACGCATAAAACCAATTAACACAATAATAGGTCCTGTCTCCCTAAAAGAATCTAAATCTTCGCCAGCCATGACATCAGTTCATCTCGGATAGGCCTAATCGATTTATGTAAATGTCAGGCAAATCTGTCATATTTCTAAAGAGCTAGGATTTTCTTAATTGTCGTCTGCGTTCATAATTATGCAAATACTTAAGCACCTTTGTTGTTTTGATTAAGAGGCTTTACTGGGAAGGAGAGGAAATATCACTTCAAAGTCAGGCTTAAAATAAAAAAAAATTTCGGCAATAAAGAACCTCATCCCAGTTGAAGCCTTAGAAAAAGTATTCACTTTTTTGGGGACGGACTAATTTAGAGCATTTTTTGTAGCTAGTTGGGTACGTAAGAGTTTTCTGTGAGGGTCGGGGGGGGGGTAACAATAAAAAACTAATTTTATTGAATAAGTTGAATAAAATTGCTGAAAACTCAGAAAAATATAGGATTTCTGTTTAGCTCAGGCCCTGAGTTCTCTTCTTCTGCGTATTTCCCTGTATGTGGAAATATATAGTTATTTCAAATAGATAAGTCAGTTTTTTTGTTCTGATAAAGGGGTTATGATTATATTGCGCAGTAATGTTAAATCAGTGGCGAATGCTGGCGGGGGAAAAACTGGGAGTTTTGAAAAGACCAAGGGTAAATGCAATTTTTATCTTGGTTTGTTTCTTGTTTATTATTTTCTGATATCTATGTTATTTCCTTATTTTTGTAACCATGGGCCTCTTTTTTCGCCTAAGCGTTAAGTTTACGTCGTATTTCAGAGCAAAAAATTAGTAATACGAAGGATATAGAAAGATAAGCAATTTTTTATCCATCTTTATTTGGAAAATTTGCTGTGTTAGGGATTCAAATAGCGTCTTGGTACGACTGAAGTACAGTATTCACAATACTGATCAAATAGGCGAATTTATATAATAAAAAAAGAAAAGAAACGAGATAACAGGTACCCACGGCTTTACTCCCAAGAAATTATTTACTCCAGTTGAGGACTTTCTCCAACCCGAAGACCCATAAACTTTCAAGTCGATGTGGGGGAAGTCTTTTTTTTTTAACCCTTCTTTACTATTATCGGTGTTGGCAAGCTAAATATTTTAGTACGTTACAATGACATGTAGAATATCATTGGCATTGCGATATAATGTCAAACAAAACGAAAAACATTTTCATAGAACCGTTCCAAAAAGTCGGAATTTGTAAAGATTTAAGGGTATTGGCCCAGAATCAGCCCTTTTTGATAGTACGTCATTTTGCCCATACCTATGTTTTCATCTGATATCTGAATACTTTTACTGGTTAATAGATATGGATGCCTGATGCACGTTTTGGCCACACTTGTGGATGAATCAAACAGTTCGTGGTAACGAACTGAAGTAAGGAGCGACCCGGCTCAATAGTAACCGAAACTCTAAAAAATTGAATTTTGATACCAATAGTTACATTAAAAGAATTGCATTTTAATGCTGATTTTAAATATATAAGTTTCATCAAGATCAGTTATACCCATCAAAAGTTACGAGCCTGAGAAAATTTGCCTCATTTCAGAAAATAGGGGAAAATACCCCCTAAAAGTCAAACAATGTTAACGAAAATCATACCGTCAGATTCAGTGTATCAGAGAACCTTATTGTAGAAGTTTCAAGCTCCTATCTACAAAAATGTGGAATTTCGCATTTTTTGTCAGAAGACAGTCAACGGATGCGTGTTTATTTGTTTTTTGTTTTTAATAGTGATCTCAAATATTCAGAATTTTCAGATAATATACCTATTTTTTGACCATAGTGGAATTCCAAGTAAATATTTACAAAACCAAAAAAAGCACACGCGGATCCGATTTTTGTCACTTTTACTTACAAATTTCAAAAATAGTACGATGAAAAATATATGTAGTGGAAACATTGGATTATAAATTATAGCAAGTGTTGGCTCATCAAAACGACCTGTCATCCTGATTAACAGGCCATAAGTTTTTTTTTAGTTTTTCTAATACAGACGATAACACCAATGCGCGCGTAGCTTTAATTGTCGGACCAAAAGGCAACCCAGGGGAATTTAATGGAATCTTCATTAACAATATTCAGTGATCCCACCCTAATTGAATGACGCTGAAAATCATTAATATTATTTGCCACTAGAAATTATGTTTTAGTGGGCTCAAACCCATATAAATAATAAATCATTTTTGGCAACAAGCGTCACAATAGTTTGGCCCAGGCATTAGGTTTGTCAAGTAGTTTATTGTGGCAAATTTAAATAAAGATGCTCCTCCTCTATACATAATTGCCATTAAGAACAGCTCTTTGACCCCCCATCCGATTTTTTGTTATGACATCCCTATGTTTTTCTTTCTACCACCCATCTCGATCTTTTCTTTTTTCAAGAATATTAATTTTTTTATCTCCCCTCTACAGGTTCGAGCGGCAGCCCTATTTGCCATAGGCACATTTATAAGTTCAGTGTCAACAAGGACCGATCACGCGAACAACATCGATCATGGAGTGGCTCTGAAGATACTTGGCACCGTCTCGCAGGATGCCAATGTTGTTGTCAGGAAGGTAAACGATTCCTCGAATCCTATTAATCCAAAATCAATTTCCGGAATTGCTGCAAAACATGGCATTTCGCCATACGAAACGTGTTCATTTGTATTCATTCGGTTTGCCCTCTTATTGAATAGACTTACTTATGTTGTTTGGCAAATAGAAGGATCAGATCATCGGCTCTCATATTGGGTGTTAATTGCCCCTGAGGGGTCTTTAATATGAATTAATGGGAATCCAGAGAATATTCATCAAAACATACTGAATTTTGATAAACGTGAATAGTTTTGTTTTCGTAATCTTTCCAAAAAGTGTAATAGAAAAAATTACAGAATTGAATAGAAGAGAATCCTTGGAATCAGCGTTCTAGGCATTAAAACTACTAGCGCTACTTGCAGCGTTATTACAAGGGTACCATTTGTGAAAATGTAGAGGGACGGGTTTTTTTTTTAGTGAGTATACAAAAAGTGTATTTTTTTATGTCTAGAGGGTGGGGAGTAGTTTTTAGTTTTTTGACTTTTCAGTGAAAAGGAAGTAAAATCTGGGGGATGGGGACATGAATACACAACTCTGTCTTTTATCTTTAGCTCATGTGCAAAATAAAAGTAAAAGAGATATATTAAGTAAATTCAAATAGTTTTCTTTTGTCCAACTTTGTATAGTTCGCTGCATAACGGTTGATGGTATTGAGAGTTTGTTTCCTCAGACACGGAATCATTCAATCTCATGAAGAACGTTAAGCGATTTCACAAACTTAATCATCGAACGAACTGATCAAATACGTTTTTTTTTTCCAATCAAAAACATTTTTATTTATTTATATCTTCTGGGTTGAAGAAGAAGCGTGTGTTTTGCCCTCAGTGAGTTGTTACTAAAAATGGTAGTATTTTTTTCTTCTTTTTATTGATTCGCTTTACTATTTGATTAAAAGTTTAATTGTAAAGTAAAGGTTTCAAATTAAAGGGATCCAAACTGTACTTCAAGGGGTATTTATGGCACTTCCCATAAGTCAAATTTCATTGATATTAATCAACTCTGTATTATTATTTCGTTGCAAAATACCAAATAACGGTTTTTTATAACGCTAGTTTTGTAGCAGTACTCTATATTGAAAATATGCTCGCAGTCTGAACTATTTTCTAATTGCTATCTGTGTTGGGAATTAATCCCTACAGTAAACACGGCTTTCCCAGAGACAGCATTTCTTCATAAAATGAGAAACAGGCAAAGACATTAAGCCTTTCTCAAAAAAGGGCTTACTACCCTTGAGCTTAGTAGTGAAAGATTGCGCACGATTTTATTGTCATTACTGATCAACGAATATGTTAATAAATCCCTAATCAAAATAGTTTTGACCCCTTTTTTGACTCTACCAGCAATATCTTCAGCAATAGAAGCTATCATGTTAGTTCTTTTGCACTTATAGTGCTAGGAATTCATATTTTTTTTTTTTTTTATTTGGTGTTTTAGGACCAAAATAATAGTAAAAAGGGTGTTTTATGTGTTCTGGGTTTGTTTTTGCTTTTGATTCTTGCTTGAAATGGATTTGTTTTATGCATTGTTTTAAAAAGTATGTTGTAAACACAAGGTAGGGGGCAATAATAATTCAGAATTTTATAATATTTGAATAAGACAGCATCGGATTTTTTGAAAGTTTTTGGATTTTTCTTTAAATACATTCTAAGACCACACTGGCTATGTATGACGTTAAAAAAAAAGAAGAAAAAATATAAAAATAGATCAGAAATCAAGAAGAGGAGGTGATCTTTAGCCAATGAAAGGTAAGTAAAATGAAAAGTTGAAGCGGATATTTTGGCAATGTGGCGAGGGTTCTTGCTAAAATATCTGATTTGTCTTTTCGTTTTCCATCTCTTCCACTCTTCTGGCCGAAAATCCCCCTTAATTCTTGTTTTCTTCATTATTTTTATATTTTTCCATTTATATCAAGGGTCAAGACTTTTTTAGGGGGTGGGGGCTGCCGATTAAAGAGTAACTGCTTTGGCTCTTACATCGAAAATCAGAGAAAATTCCTTCATAATATGACTTCTTTTATTCTTTTAGTTGTAAAGAGCAAGGTTTTCCTGTATAATTCATGTTGTAAATTGTGGTATATCATATTTAATTGTGAGTCAAACATGTTCTAAACAGTAACTGATGTGTTTCTTAAACTGAAAACCAAGGAAACTGGCTGATTAATTCGATTCATGTTCATTTTTTTGTCATGGAGTTTCTATTGGAAATTAATGGCTGTCGGGGGGGGGGGGATTCTGATGGAGCATTTCATTTTTATATTAAACAAAAATACGCAGACGATAAAAAGAAAAGGAACAGTAAAGAAGATATAAGCACAACAAAGGACTCAGAAAGAAACTGATATAAAAAATTAAGTACATACTAAATTAATAAACACAGTTACATTGAATTTCAAATATATCGATGAATTCAAGCAACTATATTGTCCTTTTGTCCTTTTGTAAATAAAGCACACAAAAGAAAACACTGTGGATTTTGTCAGTGGTTAACAGCCAATAAATTTTGTGGGGTGGGGGATCAATGGGTTCGTGATGCTTTAGCCTCGAACCAGAGTACATGTTCTGCCCTGCCAAAAAATTAAACTAGACCTTATTTAAAAGAATAAATTGTCTCCTAAATTATAAACAAATCACTTTAGGTTTCATACGATGCTTTCATAGGTTTCTTACGAGGTTTCATAAGAGGTTCCAAACGATTTTGGTACCGAATTCAAGCTATTTTATTTATGTATTAATGGCTAAAAAAAAAAACACATTTCCAACTAATATATTTGATAACAAGCCATCCCTTCCCTTGAAGAGATGTTCTGGTAAAAATTGTTCATGGGAAAATGAATTTCCAAACCTAAGCCTGGTATCCCTGGCGTCCTAGAAAAAAATTGTTCACAAAACGGCTTCTTAATTCGGTTTATATTCAATTTCTTTTTTCCAGAGAGGGAGACATTTTTTTTTATCACTTTACCTCATCAGCAAAATGCAGTTTTGATAAATCTAATTGTTTATTCTGAGAAAGTCATTTCTTAAGATTTATTTTTCTTAAAAGTTAAAGGCAAAGATGAGTTGATGCTTGGAAATTTTGACTTGATTTCCTTTCCATTTAGCATGAAACATTAAATAATAATTTATTAAGGAAATTCTAAAATATTTATAAGAATCTTTTAGTAATTAATTAGAAATTAACATCCTATATTAATTGTATTTAATAATAATTTGTGTGTTAATAAGATATTTATAGTAAGTATATTCAATAAGAATTATTATCATTATTGGCTTTAAATTAATACTATCAAAACACTAATATATTCAGTCTGAATTGTCAATCTTCAATAGATTATGTAATTAGTTAGCTACTGTTATCCATGAGACTTTTTGTTATGACATTTCGATATAAAATAACGGCCTTTGTTTCTTTTCTTTCACACCATTCAATTAATATCCATCCTTATTCTTTTTCCATAATCTTTGAGTTTTTTTGGTTTATAAAAAGCTTTAGCTTGATTTTATTCAATGTGTCAAAATAACAATTTTCAAATTAAATTAGCCGTACTTTTTTGTAACATCATCTAATAAAAAGAGATACTTCATACCTTTTGACATTTGATGCAGTTTATGTTGCAACATTATATTACTAAACTTTCTATACCATTAAAAAAGGAATATTTAATATGATTTTCTTCACTTGTATTTAATGCAAAATGTCGGTCTGTCTGTCTGTCGGTCTGTCCCGGTTTTGCTACTTTAGGCACTTCCAGGTGAGCTAGGACGATGAAATTTAACAGGCGTATTAGGGACCGGACCAGATTAAATTAGAAATAGGCGTTTTTCTGATTTGACCATCTGGGGGGAGGAGTGGGGGGCCGGTTAATTCGGAAAAAAATGAAAAAATGAAGTATTTATAACATACGAACGGATGATGGGATCTTAATGAGATTTGATGTTTGGAAGGATATCATGTCTCAGAGCTCTAAATAAAATCCTAGATATCTACATTGAAAAACCTGACTAATGGAAACACCTTGTAAAAGAATACTATGACAATTATTTACAACTTTACCAATACGACTAAATATCATATAATTAGTCTTCTCAGTATTCACTGCAAGAAAACTATGCTTTGTGAACTGAGATAAATTCTCCAAAGCTACATTAGTTATCTCTATAAGATCTTCGACAGATTCCCCAATCACTGTAAGCGCTGTGTCATCTGCAAATGATGTAACTACGGCACCAGGAATGTAAAAACGCATTGTATCCACGTGTATAAGAAACAGTAAAGGTCCTAATACCGAACCTTGGGGCGCTCCACAATTCACATTGAAGGGTTTCCCTACCACATCATCTATCATAACTCTGATGGACCTACCATGCAAGTAAGAACTAAACCAATCCAAACACTTCTCACGGACTCCCAAACAAGCTAGCCTCCTTAATAAAAGATTAAAATCAACGGTATCAAATAGGGGGGGGGGGACCTAAAATCATGGAAACCGCTTATATTGGAGGGATCGGGATGAAACTTGGTGGGAAAAATAAGCAGAAGTCTTAGATACGTGATTTACACAATTGGAACGGATCCGCTCTATCGGGGGGGGGGGAATGTTAATTCTGAAAAATTAGAGAAAATGACGTATTTTTAGCTTACGAAGGAGTGATCAAATCTTCATAAAACTTCATACGTAGAAGAACCTCGTAACTCAGATCTCTTATTTTAAATCTCAACCGTATCCAGCATCATTGGGGCAGTTGGGGGGGGGGCGGAAATCGTAGAAAATACTTACAGCGGAGAGATCAGGATGAAACTGGATGGGAAGAATAAAAACCTGTCTATGATTGACATAACCGGACCGGATCTGCTCTCTTTGGTGGAGTTGGGGGGGGGGTAATTTGGAACAGTGAGGTATTCGTAACTTACGAAAGGGTGACCAGATCTTAATGAAATTTGATATTTAGAAGGATCTTGTGCTTTAGGACTCTTATTTTAAATCCCGACCAGATCTTTTGACATTGGGGGGAGTTGGAGGGGGAAATCTTGGAAAACACTTGGAGTGGAGGAATCGGGATGAAGCTTGGTGGATAGAGTAAGCAAATATCCTTGATACGTGATTGACGTAACCGTGCTGGATTCGTTCTCTTTGGGGGAGTTGGGGGGAGACGTTCAGTGATTTTGCGAATTTGGTGCTTCTGAAAGTGCTAGGACGATGAAAATTGGTAGGCGTGTGAGGGACCTGCACAAATTGACTTGATAAAGTCGTTTTCCCAGATTCGACCATTTGGGGGGCCAAAGGAGAGAGGGAAAATTACAAAAAAATGGGGTATTTATAACTTACGAGTGGGTGATCAGGATCTTAATGAATTTTTATATTTAGAAGGACATCGTGACTCAGAGCTCTTATTTTAAATCCTGACCGGCATTAAGTCTCTGACTTTCCTTTTAAATCAATCTATTGATTCTTAGAATTTTGTTAGAGCTCATACCATATGAGCTCTTGGCTCTTAGCTCTTCTTGGCTCGTCACCTGAGCTCTTAGCTCGTGTTCTAGGTTTGTTTTTGTTTTTATTCAGTATGTATGTTTTCTCACTTTTTTCTGTGAAGAAACCGAACCCCGCTTTAGTTTCCTAACTTGGAGACTGAATAAATATAGGGACGCCTCATAAAACCTATTGTAACCTTTCTAAAAATAGTAAATCCCAAAAGAAGAGGCGAACAAGTGATATTTATTTCCATATCGTCTTTTTTAAGCTTGTTGCTTTTGATGTTTAGTAATTTTGATGAATTAGAAAGGAAAGTATTTCCAAGTTATTAGCACCATGAGAAAAGAATATGTCCAATGAAATTCAATAATTTTATAACAGATTAGTTTCGGTCAGATTTAAGGTATGTTGGTGTGTAAAATATTGCTTAGTCTCAAACCTGAGAATTTAAATTAGTATTTATGTTAAAATTTGATATCTTCAGGAATTGGTTGCTGCATTTCAGTGGGTTGTATTTGCTTTTGAGTCTTCATTTATACAAATTGTGTGTCAGCAAATACAAGAAGAGGAAGCTGCTGTTTCATTGTCTTCGTTAACTATAGGTATTGTTTGGTGGTATTTTCTTTCTATTTTAATTATATTTATAGATCCCTCTCTCTCTCTCTCTCTCTCTCTCTCTCTCTCTCTCTCTCTCTCTCTCTCTCTCTCTCTCTCTCTCTCTCTCTCTATCCCTCTCTATCTCTCTCAATCTCTGTCTTTTTTGTCCATTTTGTATTTTATGAATATAATCACTTTTATTTTGCTCAATAAACCGACAATAAAATTTTCTCTTCCCGTTTCCCTTTCCTATTGTTTGTCGTTCACCTTTCTCCACGTGTTTTTTTTCAGTTGACACTAAACAATGAAACTAAATGTCTTCTTATTTTTTCTGTTTTGTTTTCAAGTAATTAGTAATTCTCGATGCTACTTGAATCATCTAGCAACAAGAAGCCCAACAATTTTAGATTCAATCAACTTTCAACTGTTTTTCTACTGATAGAAATTTGAACAAGAAACGAGACTTTTTATGCCTTTGAACTTGGCAACAAAATCTGAATCAGTATTTCAAGCATTCACTAATTTTTAAATCATTTCTGTGAATAATCTTTTTTGACTTGATTAGCCTAAGCCAATTTAAGCTTTTGTGGCAGGTCGACATTCTTCTGACTATGCTGGAGTACTCCAAGTTAGGCTCGAAAGCATTAATTTTTATATTTCACTTTTATATTAACTATTTATTTTTTTAATCACGCGTAGTAATGCTGTTTCGTTTAATAAGCTGTAATTTTTTCGAGGTTTTTCCAGTTCTCAAGGTCATCCTGCAACGCTATTAACAGCTATTTTTCTGTTCAGGCAAAGTCGTGAAAGGTACTCCCCATTGCTGCTATGTAGCTAAACAGACAGCGTATCCTTTCCAGGAATATTGGTGGAGAAATAAGCTAGTGGCAAAGCAAAGACCCATAACCATCGTACAATGCTGGACTAGTTTCCTCCTTTTGTACTCAGGCTTTTTTACATACAGGGATATTTAGCCTGTAGTAGTATTAGTATGAGCATATAAAATACAATACTTTTCAGTGCTTGTAGTATACCGGAATTTTTAAAATTTCCCCGAAGTCCCCAAAAGAAAATTGGGTTCTACGCAATACACAAAACGATAACACGACAGTCAATTTTTAAGCTTCTGTTGACTAATTTTTATCGAGGTTTTGGAAAACCCAATCTTTTTTCAGAGAACTTCGTGGAAACCCTAAAAGTTCGAGAATTGTTGAAGTACTGGTACGGTTCACTCAAAAATACGGGTATTTTAATGACTGTTACAATAGTTATTTAATGATTTATGATAGATTTAATTCTATTTACTTCATTATAGATATAGTTTTATGAGTAGAAATTGTTTTGCTTTTTTTATAATCTTAATTACAAATATTTATCTTAATGTTAATATTGATTTTAGTATTTGTATAAAATTGATTTTAGTATATATATTGACATTATTATGAATTTTTCTTTGATTCTTATGGTTATTTACTTTTCAAGTTTAATTCTTTCCAAAAATCTTGTAGATTCCTCTTCGATAACACCTATGAAAAGAAGCCAAATTCGGGATCGTGTCCTCTCAACAGCTACCCTTGGAACAAGTCCTGACAGACTAAGGCTACTTTCAAATGGAACTGAATTCAGAATTCCAGAATTACAGCTCACATCATCAACTAGCCTGCAAAATCTTCGGAGAACTGCTTCAGCTCATTCGCTTAACAGCCCGTCTGGTATGATAAGGCTTTTCAAAATATATTTCAGTGGCATGTAGTCTTATGAGGATTTTAACGCCCAGGCCCTTTTTCATAAGATGCATGGATTCATTTATCCTACCTCATATAATGGGTCTCGAAAATGAAAACGAAAATGGGGTGATTGTTCAGTTGTGTCACCTTATTTGAGCTATTCTGTTTAGGACAACAATTTTGTATATAGCTGTTTGTTTGTAAACTAATATTGTTCAAGATTCCACCAGTTTCAAGAAACTACTTGTTTTTTGAAGATCTATGTGAACCATTTAATTACTAAGAACATTAAAAAGAAATTATTTTTTGCCCACAACTTATCTTTGGGCTCTTCACCAGGGGCTCAATTTGATATGGGGAAGGGAGGCAACTGCCCCTTCCAGACCCAGTCCCCCCTAGTTGAAATTTAATTTATTCAAAAATCTTGTCAAAACTAAGATTAGCCTACATAATTCAAGCATCCAGGAAAATGGGTTAGTTTTCTATGCATATCTTGGCCTTTATAGTACTATATTGCTCATTTTTCATTTTTCTCTGTCATTTTCACCTGATTTGGGAAAATTGCCTCCAAATTTACCCCCCCCCGGGATTTAATTTCGACGGAATTATGCCACTGCTCTTCATGCCTGAAAACCACCATTTCATTCGATTTTTCTTTCTTTCGGCTGTTTTAAAATTATTTTAAATAATTGTAAAAGCTTAATAAAAAAAAAAGTTTTTAGAGCAGCGCCACATTTTTATCAGTCATGCTATGTTGAACCGTGAAAGTAAATATTTTTTAATAATTACTTGTATTTGGTAACCGTATTTGCATGTAATTATTCAAATAGTAACAATATGTTGATTTCCAAAGACAATTACAACCTCAAAAGAAAGCTGTGCTTTCTTGAGCTGCTTGGTTGCGTATGTTTTAGCTAGTTTTTTTTTTTCAACAGGTTTTTTCTTCTTTTTTTTTTTTGGGGGGGGGGGGGCTGAAAACAGCATAACTGCTTTTCATTGAAGCTGTTTTTTTTTCGTTCAAAATATGATTCGCGATGTTTCATAAATTGTGATGGTGTCTACGGTTACGCCAGATTCCAAATAAACTAATTAAAAAATAAGATTTTTTGATGGTTGTCTTCGGTACTCCATATTTGGAGGCTATGGGCTTTGAATTCAGCCAAAATTATTGATTTCGTGTAAAGAAAAGAAAATATTAATTTATAAACTCTCCAATTTTTGAAAATAACCCAGAATTAACCATAAGAAATTCATTGGATGTCAATACAGTTTTATCTTTTCTTAAATCACGCAATTCTCTCACTTTAGTCCTTTAATATTGGTAAGGAAATACTGAATATTAGAATTAATGCAAAGATGGTTTGAGCTATACATTAATTCTAGACTGCTTTTAAAGGCTGCTTTGAGCTTTGCATTAATTCTAAGCCGCTTTGAAGGGCTACTGTTTTACACTTCCACCGCACTAAAGTTTAATCTTGCGCAATCAGATACAATGAACTTTATATTCTTTGTATTTTAGACGGATAAAACTGAAAGAAAACCACGAATAAAAATGGAATTGCAGCAAAGATGTTTTGTCAATATGTGTCAGTTTCATACTATCAGCCAATTGTCATGAGTGTTCCGTAACAAACCTATAAGCCATGTTAGCATTCCATTAGCTTAAGGTGGTACAACACCTTAAAAATTAATTGCGAGCTTCCACGTTGGCTGGTCGGTACAAAAGCTAAGGGCTTGTTAGCAAATTCTCTCAAAAAAACTAACCATCATAAAGAGCTGTTAAGACTTTGTCATGGCTGATATTTGACTGAAAAGACAGTGAAACTTGGCGTCCCTTTTTTTGGGGAGCTTGTCAATCAAAGTGGGTGATACCATGGGGAGCTCCCAAAGCAGACACATTTCTCAAATGAAAATTTCTTTGAGCTAATTTTTAGTGTTTCCTAGCAGAAAGCTAAAACAATTTTCAGGACTGTCCCCCCCCCTAAACTCCACAAAGAAAGTTCTACTCCACCTCATCGAAAAACAATTTTTACAGTTTCTGATAGCGTAAGTTTTATTAAAATTGTGCATCTTTATCTGGAGCACGGTACGCAAAATGTTAAATAATTTTTCTAAGATATCTGGAAAATTAGGTTTCGGCTTCTAGTTTTCTGCCATTTATTCGGGTCTCTTATCCAAGCTTTATAAGTTATGGAAAGACCCTCCAATCAGTTATAAATATTTTGGCAAACAAACTGAAAAAGTTTATAATAAATAAGATAGGAAGATCCTTTAAGATACCGTATCACCCTAAGATTTTTATAACGGAAACTCTTCTTAAAATCCTAGGAAATGAAAGCTGTCATAGAATTTTTCTAAAAAAAGGAAAGAAAACTTTCCAATTTTGCTCCAAGCTCCTTAAGGAAGGAAAGCGTCAATAAATAAGTTCTCTTGAAAATGATAAGTTTTGCTGTCATAGTTTCTCATCAAACTTTTCAGCAACATCCCAGAATTGCATGCCATATGTCTCAGTCACTTGCATTCAGTTTTAAAGAATTGAGTTCAACTTTATTGTCTTAACCTTTATGTACTTGAGTTATTCTGCTTACTGGAATTTAGTAATATTTCGTAAATGATAGATAAATGGACCAAATAATCTATAAAAAATGTGAACTATTGTAAATGTGTAATATATTTTAATTATCTAAAATAATCTTTAAAATATGTAACATAATCTTTAAAATATGTAACATATCGTAAATGGTAGATAAAAGGACCAAATAATCTTTAAAATATGTAAAAAAATCTTTAAAATATGTAATATATTGTAAATATGTCAAATATGTAAAATATTCTTTAAATATATAATATATAGTAAATAGTAGATAAAAAGACCAAATAATCTCTAAAATATGTAAACTATTATGAATATGTACTATATTGTAAATATTTGAAATATGTAATATATCGTAAATGGTAGATAAAAGGACAAAATAATCTTTAAAATATATAAACTATTGTAAATATGTATTATACTGTAAACATGTAAAATATCTAAGATAGTCTTTAAAATATGTAATACTAGCTGTTAGGGTGGCGCTTCGCGCCACCCCAACACCTAGTTGGCGGAGGCGCTTCGCCCCACCCCCCCAAGCCCCCCGCGCGCGCAAGTCGTTACGCGCCATTGTAGTTACGTCCCTGTGTCCCTTCTGTGAATATATATATATATATATATATATATATATATATATATATATATATATATATATATATATATATATATATATATATATATATATATATATATATATATATATATATATATATATATATATGTTTTTAACTACGCAAAACTTGCGAACATACAACATTCTTCGATGTCCCATTGTCTTTACATATAAATAGATTGTCAGGTTTATCGACTCTTGAACATGCAACATATTATTGTCCATGGGAAAAACAATCCGTATTCAGATCTATACCTCATTATTCTAATGATTGCCCTTGAGCTTTGTTGATGGTGATTGCTAATCAAACATTCCCTGTGCCCCCATCGTCATTTATATATCCCCCCTGTGCCCCCCGGCGTCCCCCTTGTAGTTGTGTCCCTGTTTCCCAGTCGTCATTTATAGTTGACAAACATGATGTCAGTCGACACACAAACATAACGTCAGTCAACACACACGTCCCAGTCGTCATTTGTTCCCGGTGTCCCATTCTGTAATTTCTCTTTGAGTGTCCCGGTCGTCATTTATATTCCCTGTGTCCCGGTCTGTATATACATTCGTTTTTGAATTGGTATATGATGAAATAAATTTTTTGTTTTTTTAGCTTTTTTAGTTTTTTTTCTTTTTTCTTTAGTTTTTTGTTTTTAGTTTTTTTTTTCTCCTTTATTTTTCATTTTTTCCTTTTTTTTAGATTTTTTCTTTTTCAGTTTTTAGTTTTTTTTTAGTTTTTTTTATTAGTTTTTAGTTGTTTTTTTCTTTTTAGTTTTTTTTTGTAGTTTTTAACTTTTTTTTAGTTTTTTTTAGTTTTTTTATTTTTTAGTTTTTTACCTTTTTTAGTTTTTTTTTAGTTTTTCAGCTTTTTTAATATTTTCTTTTTAGTTCTTTTGTAGTTTTTACCATTTTTAGTTTTTTTTTTCTTCTTTTGTATTAATGCTAAAGCCAAGGTTCGAACCTGGAACCTCTCGGACCTAGAACCTGGAACATAACGCTTTACCAACTCAGCTACTTCGGCTTGAATACATTTAGCCTACCTTTTTTATTTTTTTTTTATTTTTATTTTTTTTTTATTTTTATTTTTTATTTTTCTTTTTCTCCTTTATTTTTCAGTTTTTTTCCTTTTTTTAGTTTTTTTTTTCTTTTTCAGTTTTTTTTAGTTTTTTTTAGTTTTTAGTTTTTTAGCTTTTTTTTAGTTTTTTAGCTTTTTTAGTTTTTTTAGTATTTTCTTTTTAGTTTTTTTTATTCCCTGTGTCCCGGTCTGTATATACATTCGTTTTCGAATTGGTATATGATGAAATAGTTTTTTTGTTTTTTTCTTTTTAGTTTTTTTATTGGTTTTTACCTTTTTTTAGTTTTTAGTTTTTTTCTTTTTTCTTTTTAGTTTTTTTGTAGTTTTTACCTTTTTTATTTTTTTATTTTTTATTTTTATTTATTTTTAGTTTTTTTCCTCCTTTATTTTTCAGTTTTTTCCTTTTTTTAGTTTTTTTTTCTTTTTCAGTTTTTAGTTTTTTAGTTTTTTTTCTTTTTAGTTTTTTTTGTAGTTTTTACCTTTTATTTAGTTTTTTTTTCTTTTTTAGTTTTTAGTTTTTTTTAGTTTTTTAGCTTTTTTAGTTTTTTTTTGTATTTTCTTTTTAGTTTTTTTGTATTTTTTACCTTTTTTAGTTTTTTTTTCTTCTTTTGTATTAATGCCAAAGCCATGGTTCGAACCTGGAACATCTCGGACCTAGAACCTGGAACATAACGCTTTACCAACTCAGCTACTTCGGCTTGAATACATTCGTTTTTGAATTGGTATATGATGAAATGATTCAGACGTCATATGCGGACAGACAGACAGACAGACAAACAAACAACTTATTTATATATATATATACATATATATATATATATATATATATATATATATATATATATATATATATATATATATATATATATATATATATATATATATATATATGTATATATATATATATATATATATATATATATATATATATATATATATATATATATATATATATATATATATATATATATATATATATATATATATATATATATATATATATGTAGATATCGTAAATGGTAGATAAAAGTATCAAATAATATTTAAAATATGTAATATATCGTAAATGGTAGATACAAGGACCGAATAATCTTTAAATATGTACAGTATTGTAAATATGTAATGTATTGTAAATTTATAAAATATGTAAAATAATCTTTAAAATATGTAATTTATCATAAATGGTAGATAAAAGGACACAATAATCTTTAAAATATGTAAACTATTGTAAATGTTTAATATATTGTAAATACGTAAAATATGTAAAATAATCTTTAAAATATGTAAACATGAAATGAGGGTTTGGTCTCTGAAATTTTAAGTACATTCTTTAATACGTGAAATCACTTAACCATAGGCCTGTGGACTTAACGCTAATTCAATTGAATTGCTTTAACGAAAATTAAGTCTAATGATATACACCGAGTCAAATAATGGCATGTTGTCCAAAGACATATTGTAGCCATAGTGACTTAATAATCCTCGTGAATTCAATCTCCAACTGTTCAGAATTTTTTTTTCTTTTTAATTTTAGACGGCCTACAAGATGTCTAAACTTAATTTCTCCTTTTTTTTAACAGGTTTCGTAGCCTTTCCTTTAATTAAACTTCATTCTCCCCAAGTTATCAAAATTGTATTTGAAAAAAAGATTAAATGCTTAAACACAATAGAAGGGACTAGCTATATGTCTGGACTTATATAGTCCAGTGTATGAGCATACAATGATCAGTAAAAGGTTATCAATAAACTCCGTCAAGCATATATTCATTGTAAGGCATTACTTTGGAGCAATTGCCTCAAAACATATGCAATATTCGCAATCGCTTTTTGTATTTAATCATATAACAGTTCCATTATAATAAGCATGTATGATATGCTATGTATGATAAACTTCCAATATGATTATCGCCGAACCAGACCGTAGGCACACCTGCGACCTTTCTAGGCAAAAAGAAATTAGACTTTTTGATTTTAATGTCATAATTTTACTTCAGAACCGGAAAACTGGAATATCAAGAAATTCGTTCGAAAAGGTTGTATCAGCGCTAATCTGTTTCCAACTATTGCCTAATGGCGCTGTGTGCTGTAGTGCTGCTGGCGTTCATTATGACAGTTCTATTATGATAAGCGTGTATGATATGCTATGTATGATAAACTTCCGATATGATTATCGCCGAACCAGACCGTAGTCACACCTGTGACCTTTCTAGGCTAAAAGAAAGTAGACCTTTTGATTTTAACGTCATAATTTTACTTCAGAACCGGAAAACTGGAATATTAAGAAATTCGTTCGAAAAGGCTGTATCAGCGCTAATCTGTTTCCAACTATTACCTAATGGCGCTGTGTGCTGTAATGCTGCTGGCGTTCATTATGACAGTTCTATTATGATAAGCGTGTATGATTTCCTATGTATCATAAACTTCCAATATGATTATCGACAAACCAGACCGTAGTCTAGGGAAAAAAGAAAAGTAGACTTTGATTTTAACGTCATATTTTTACTTCAGAACCGGGAAACTGAAATAGCAAGAGATTCGTCCGGAAAGGTTGTATCAACGCTAATCTGTTTCCAACTATTGCCTACTGGTGCTGGGTATAGTTTGCCAGATTCATCTTACAGATAGGCAAAACACCATTCAAAGCTTTCACGTTTTTCTAACGTCGAAACATTGTGTCTTAAATCTTTATTCTGACTGGTCAATCATAAAATTTCTGCTTGAGAGTTGAATAATGTTCTACTAGAGAAATTACGAAAGGCATGTATAACTGGCGCTATGTTTGTCCTAATTTTGGTTTTATCAACAACTGTGGCTACAATGTGATCAAGTCAAGCGTCAATTTTCAAATTTATTTCTTCTTCGGTTCTTAGTTGTCGGTTAATGCTACAATCTCCAATAAGTTTTCATCCATAACTGGGAATGTGTAGTTCAAAGAGAACAGACACTAGGGTGTAGCCCCCAACTTGAATTTTTGTGGGTTTTATAGATCAGGTAAACTTATATAATTCTCTCGTAATGCGCCTCTTTTGCACCTCTTTCCTCCCAGGAAAGGTATTCCTTCCTTGACAAATATCTGCTTATGGGGCTGATGAAGCCTATAAATTCATAATATGAATTAATTGATGTCTAGATTTATGGTTTTCTAAAACTTAAAAAGCCCTTTTTTTAATGAAAATTCTGGCCTGAGCATTGAGATTTAGTTAGACTAATAGACTAAATAATAGTTAGACATGCGAAAGGCACTATAAGAGCCAATTCTGATAAGAAAATATCAGTTTAGGTTTAATAGCATTTTATTGACACATGAAAAGAGATGAACAAAAAAAGACAGAGAATAAGCACTGAAATGGCAAAAATAAAATTTTTAAAGGGTATACAGGTTCCTCTTTTATTCTTTTTTAATCATTTAAATATTTTGCTCATGAATATCCTTCCTAATAACAAATTTTACGAGTCCAAGTCTTGTCGTTTCATGATAAGACGCTAATAGAATAATAGAATACTATTATTGTTAAATTACTACTACTAATAACTCACTGCAGCACCAAGCCGCCTGAGGCCAACACAGCTACGCACGCTCCTCCTCCAACCTAATCTATTTAAAGCCTCCCTCTTTACACCTCCCAGGAAGTTCCCATTTCCTTTAAATCTTTATTTATGACATCCTCCCAACCCAGACAAGGACGACCTGCTTTCCGTGTAGCCCCAGACGGTTGGCCAAAAAGGACAATCGTCGGTAATCTGTCATCCTTCATCCGTAGAACGTGGCCTAGCCATCTCAACCTTTCTTTCATTATAGCCCCAGAAAGCGAGATTGAACCACACTTTTCGTACAACCTACTGTTTGAAATACGGTCAGTCAGCCGGGTACCCAGAAGAATCCTTAGGCAATTTCTCTGGAAAGCATCTAGTAAATTTTCATCTGCTTTTCGGAGTGCCCATGCTTCAGAGCCATATTTGACCACTGTCAAATAGTACTGAACAAATATTATTGTTAAATTACTGAACTAAATTACAAGTTTTAACTAAATAATCAAAGTATAGAGAAATCTAGAGGTACACCTGGTTGCATCCCTTCGTCTTAAATAACTCCAAACAGGCTACTCGCAATCTTTCCATCTCTTTCTCTTTCGGAAGTTCCTTATTGGTTAAAAAAGACCTTGTTCAAATGTTATGTTAAATTAAATATCAAATAAAAATTCTTTTACAATTGTGATAGGGAGGGAGAAGAGGGGGAGAAAGAAAAAGAAACTAGCACTTATTTATAAATGAAGAAACGAACAAACAATTACAGAAGGGTATATAAGCGAATAAGTATTGGGATGAAAAAATGTAAGCTCTCAAGAACCTCGAAATTGTGTTTCGGGGTACATTTCTATTTTTGGCAGTCTTGTGACAAAAAATATCGTTTTTTATTGTTTTCTTCTGTTAATGGGATTGTGTTCCAATTTGAACAATAATTATGGAGTACTTTGAAAAAAAGAGTGAAAAATTAAGTGGATGTGTCATCTAAGAAATATGACAGGTACTTTTGTTCCCCTGGAAACTATTCTAAAATATTGAAGAAATTTTGAAAATCCATTTATTAAAGGAACTGAATCTGTTTAAGAAAAACCGTACCCAGGGAGATAATATCTCGTTCATGACATTGTCATAAATCGTGAAAGTAATAGAAATTAGTTGAAAGAAATTCCCAGCTTGATGTCTATTGCAAAGCCATTTCTGGTTATAGCAGAATATAACAGAAGATTTATCATCTAGATTTGTCGTGATATTATGTATTCGGCGTATTCTACACCAAGTCTTCGATGTAGACTTGGGAAGATGTGTTGGTTCCCATCCTTCACAGGTATTCGGACTATTGCTTTTCCTGAGGCCAAAATAATTTCAGTGATTTAAAGAATTTGAAAATTGGAACTTCGAATGTTACAATGTCAAAAAATGACTAGTGTATCGACATTTTGACTGACTAATTCAGAAGATTCGAACTAGAATTATTAGCAGTTTCATAAACTCATATCCCAGGAGTAAGAAGCAAGAAATTAGGTTGAATGGAATTTGTTTACTCAGGCAGAAAGGAATGGGTGCATAGACAGGAAGTCGGACTCATGGTGAATAAGTCTTGTTTAGGCTGGGATGGCATTGAATGCTCATCGCTCATTTTATGACTAAAAAGCTCAGGGTATCAGTTATAGTAGTATATGCCCCTATAACCGACTGATGGAGATACTAGTAACTCGACTGAATTTTACTGACAGTTACAGGAGCAAATAAACAGGGTCCCAGGTGGAAAATGGTGTTTTTATTAGGAGAGTTTAGCGCTCAGGGTGGTAGAAACAGGGATAGATGGTATCGTAACTAAGGTATATTTAGTGTAGGAAAAAAAACAGCAATGGCTACAGACAATTGCAATTTTGTAAGTATAACAATCTAGTTTTGACCAATACGGTGTTTGGTCATAAAATTAACATTTTATTCATGTGATAGTAAGGCAGCAATCCTTATTGATTATGTTATTGTAAACCGTGTAAACCGAAGACTGGCGGAATCAATGCAAGATACTAGGGTAGATGGATATCTTTCAGTGTCTAGGGTTAATTTAAAGCTAAATTTTGGAAGCTTAAACACCTTCTGGGAAGTTATGATATTGGTAGACTTCAGGATGAGATTTTGAGCAAAACTTTCCAGGAACAGTTGAATACTAAACTGGAGAGTTTGAAATTTGACAATGTGGAAGATGGATGGAATAATTTCAGGAAAACAATTTGTGAAGCTGCTGATGGTGTCTTGGGGAGGAAAGCTGATTGTGCATTTATGAATATCAGTGAAAAAGCCTCATGTTTAATTGAGAGGAGAAGGGACATGTACAAGAATTATCGGAGTGATAGATCATATCGAAACAAATGGAATGTAAACAAAGTGGAGAATTCTTCAAAATGTGAGTTACGGAGATGTGAAGTTGAGGCAATGGATAAAATTGTTGAGGATCTCGAAGATGCAGCTAAACGGTATAATAGTAAAATATCGTGCTGACAAGTTAATAAATTGAGAGGGAGTAGTCAATCTAGACTTGTCCCAGTTAAAGATAGGAACGGTGCCACAATTACTGATAAGGAAAGGGTTAAAGAGAGACAGGGAGATCATTGTGAGAGTGTGGGAAACTGAGATAGAGTTGCAGGAAAAGATAAAGAGCAAAATGAAAAAGTTCGTGATACTTAGGATGTGAAGGAATATTTGCTTTGTGAGGGAGAATTTAGCGACAGTATTAAATTGATTTAAAAAATAATACTGAAAATTAAGAATATGATTTTGAAAAAGGGGAACTACCTAGCGATTTTAGAAAAACCTTAATTGAACTATTGTATAGAAAAGGGTGATAAAGAGTTAGTATGGTAATTATTGAGGCATTAGTCTGGTCTCTGTAGGAAATGAGGTCAGCAGCTGGTTTTGTATGAAATCAGGAGTTAAGCAGGGTTGTGTTTTATTGTCCTTTATCTGGATTATTTTGATAGATTTTGTCTTGAGAAGCACAGGAAAGGCAATGGGTGACCACGGAATCAAATGGGGAGGAAAAATTCTTCTAAACTTAGATTATGCCGACGATTTAAACATCCTAGAAGAAAGTTTGAGCAATATGAATTAACCTTTAGAGGTTTTGCGAGTTCAGGGTGCTAGAATAGGTTTGAAAACAAACGTTAAGAACACTAAGTCACTAAGGCTAGGAATAAGTGACGATGAAAAGTTGACGCTGGGCAACGAAATCATCGATCAGGTGGATAGCTTCACTTACCTTAGTAGTATTATTGGTAAAGATGATTTGAGCAGTGAAGATGTCAAAAGTAGAATAGCCAAGGCTAAGGGTTTTTTTTTACTCTTGAAAAAACGCTTGGAAGAGTAGGAACATAAGTGTGAAAATTATGATAAAATATTGAAATCTTCAGTGATTACAGTTGTCAAATATGGCTCTGAAGCATGGACGCTCCGAAAAGGTAGTTGAAAATTTGCCTGATGTTTTCCAGAGAAATTGCCTACGGTTTGTTCTGGGTACCCGACTGACTGATCGTATTTCAAACAGCTTTATGAAAAGTTTGGTTTAATCCCGCTTTCTAAGGCTGTAATGAGAGAAAGTTTGAGGTGGCTAGGGTACGTTCTGCCGATGAAGGATGATAGATTGCGAAAGATTGATTTCGAAAAATATATGAAGGAAATAGGAGCTTCTTGGGAGGGTGTAAAGAGTGCGGCTTTGAATAGATTGGGGTGGAGGAGGAGCGCGCATAGCTGTGTTGGTCTCAGGTGGCTTGGCGTTGCGCTGAGTTGTTAGTAGTAGTAGTATTAATTATGTTGGTCTGATGGAGGGGCTCTTGATGTACTGATTTTGATGCTGGGATTTTCCTCAAGACTATTCCCGCTTTTGTTTTTTCCCCTTTTTTGAAAGTCTGTTTAATGTCTCAGATCATAACCTTTGTTGGGTGATTTCAAACTTAGTAAATTCTACCTATTTAGGATCAACATAAAAATTGATTATTTGATTTATGTGTTGTTATCAAAACTCCTATTTTTGAGTTTCGGTTACTATTATCACGCCTCGCTACTTACGTAGTTTATTACCACAAACTTGCTGATGGACGAGGACACCCTATTCTCCAGGTTTGTCTTAATGCTATGTACCTGTATTGTATTCGTATCGCTAATCTTGGAAACGTAAGTTCTTCCTCCCAGTCCAAAATATCTACTAAAACAGCTAAGTTGTCAGTTGATCGTTTTAGTGATTTTGTTTTGCCATTATATACCTAGCTCCATTTAATATTGTTGTTTAAGTTTTTTGTAATCGGATATACTTATTTGGTTAAAATTACATTTAAAGTTCGTTTTCTCATTTTTTTCTGATGTTTCTTCTAAAAAAGTTGAGCTGCCATTACAAAAAAGGAAAAAATTGGCGGACTTTCTGGGAAACACGGGGTAATTCTAAGTGCAGCTAGATTCCGTTGAAACTTGGATTAAATTGAACTGAAATTCAATTAACTTGAATAAAATAGAAGTAACTAAAATTAAATGGAAACTTTGATTAAATAGTACAACTTTTAATCAAGTAATGCTGAAAAAAATGAAATAACAACTTGATTGTTTGATTGATCGTTTTGTACTGGGGTTTGTATCTTATAATTATTACTATTCTATATGAATGGTTGATATATTGGAGAGTTTAGATTTAGAAAATTTTAAAAGTTGACGTTATTTAGATATACAAATATTGCAAGGTTCATCCGGGTTGATATGAAGCATCGTGAAAAATTTCTTGAATAGTCAGTTCTAGTATTTTGCCATTTTGCGGTTTGATGTTATATTTTTAGCTTGTTTGTTGTGTTTCAGCATGGCCGAATAGGGCTTTCATGTGAACAAATCTATCTATCTAGTGTATCTGTACACATACTATAGAGTCTAGTCTATAAAGTCTAGTGTATAGACTCTATCTATACATATACCATATAATTATATAGACTGACAATAAAGTGTCAAAACCATTGGCAACATTGAACAGAATTTAATTCCCAACTAACAGGTTTTTAAGTAGCTGTTTGTCTCGCTATCTATACTATGCATACACTATAGAGTCTAATGTATAGAGTATATCTATACACATCATACAATTATATAGACAGGCAATAAAGTGTCAAAACCATTGGCAACATTGAACAGAATTGACTTCCCAACTAACTGGTTTTTAATTAGCTGTTTCTCTCGCTATCTGTCTAGAGTCTAGTGTATAGAGTTTATATGTATACATTACGTGCAATTATATAGACTGACAATAAAGTGTCAAATCAATTGGCAACATTGAACGGAATTGAAATCCCAACTAATTTATTTCTAAGTAGCTGTTTCTCTCGCTGAAAGTCGACAGGAAAATATCGTATTTAAATGCGTATGTCGCTTCTAAAGAACTTTTTAAAAAGAGGGAGGGGTAGGGATCAAACTTATCAAAATAGGGAAAAGGAAGCGATATTGTGTCCTCAAAATGTGAGTCATTAATTTGATAATTTTGTAAAAAAAAAAAAAATGATAGATTATTAAAGAACTTCTCGATAACCGTAGGAAGTTGTGAGAGGAGTCACAAAAAAAGTAAGGGCTTCTCGTTTTAACTGGAATTATTAAGGATGGGGGAAAACCGTGCGTAGCTGTATTCACCTCAGGTCGCTTGGTGCTGGAGCGAGTTGTTAGTAATAGTAGTACTATTACCATATTTTGTGTGATATATGTTTGATTTTTCCTATGCCGGTCAGACTACTCCCTAAAACATATTTTCCAGTACAAAAATTAAACTTATTCGAGAGAAGTGAGTGAAAAATAAGTCTTTTTTTTTCAAGAAGAGGTAAAAAAAATAACACTGCAAACCTTCCAAAGCGCTTTTAAGGCATATTTTTATTTTATTTTTTAGCGTCAACAGTTTTCTAGTAATATTTTTTTTTATATATAAGAGAGGCATAACGAACATGGCTCTTTAGATAACATTATCAATGGGAATTCAGGCATACGATGGGACTCGTCACATCGAAAATTTTACAAATCTTCAAATTCAACAAGCCCAAAGATGATGTGGAAAAGGTCGTGTCGAAATTAGAGTTACCAATTTCAACTAATTAAATTATTTTGCAAATTTTAATGCAAGCGAGTAATTCACGGGAACTTATATTCAATTTTTTATTATTATTCATTATTATTATTTATTATTTATTTATTTATTTATTATTTATCATTACTTATTGTTATTATTTATTATACTTCTTAGTTATTTTTTAATTACAGTAATTTTATTTATTAAGGATAATTTATTTTTAAGGTTACCTAGCCAACCTTCAGATGCCATTTACGCTTTCATCAAGTGGGATCTACCATAGGCTATGGGCAGGATTGTCAAATTTAGAGAAAGATCCTCACCCAGAAATTTCAAATAGTGTGCGCACGTTATGTACCTACATCAGGGCAAAGGTAACCATGCATTTTGTACTGTGTTGATAAGACGAATTTAGTCAAACTCGCCCAAAGGTTTTCAATATCCATGATTGGAGGACTAGTGTAGGGCCAATTCCCTCCGAAAAAAATTTGTCGCCCTTCTACTAGCTTTTTAGTAGAAAGATAGACATGCTGCGCCTTATTTGTGCAAGGGTTTCAATTCTAAAAATGGATTTCAGTTCTTAGAAAGTGAAATAACGGCTGAAAATGAACAACCGCTAATGAACGCTAACCAGAATTATGCAAAGATTTCAATTCTAAAAGAAAAGGATTTCAGTTCTGGAAAACCGCTAATTAACGCTAACCATAATTTTACAAAGGTTTCAAATCTTAAAAAAAGAAGGATTTCAATCCTAAGAAAGTGAAATAATGGCACGAAATAAATAAAAAATATACATTCAAGAGTTTGTATTAGCAACACAGTTAATTCCTCCCGGTTTACTATTTTGCGGCATTCAATGCGAAAAAAGAATAGATATATGATAAACCTTTGCAATGTTGTCAAGTTAAATTTAATAAAAAAAAATCCTCGTGCTGACCAATTATCTGCGTAGTGCAGGTACGTATCTCCCTATTTCCTGCCTTAGGCTTTGAGTACAATGCGTGGTTGGGGCAAATCATCCGACGCTTCCCGTGTCTTCTCCCCAGATTTCTCTAGGTACCCATTTAGACCTGGGTCGACTCTGGCTTAGCTTACAGAGTCACACCATTGACCCTGTTCCAACCCAAATAAAGAGCGATTATAGTGGACTCTAGCCCTGTTTCACAGGACTTCCAGTCAAGCGTGCTAACTACTCGGCTAGGACGGTTCAAGATGTAGACTACTTAATGTGCTGTTTGGAATTGTTGAATCCATAATCCATACTATCAAATCCATACTAGTCATCAGGAGGCTTTTCAGTTTTTGTGAACTCAGACTGGGGTAAATCGTTATGAACAGATCCTTGGTTGTATTATTTATGATCCATTTTCTGTTGATTCATGGATTATCGTGAGCTCTTCAATAGTTTTTTGTCTTGAGACATGTCAAGAGTGCAAAGTTGTTTCAGCTTTAAAGTTTTCAGAACGCTCGAGGTTTCACACGGTGGTTTTGTTCTTAAACCCGCCAGGCAAATTTGTTTTGTGGAGTTGGACGATATTTCGGAGGTGGATTTGGGTCGCAACTTCGAAGAAATACAAAATCCTGGGTAATTGTACGGAATTATTTTGGTTTAAAATCTTAGATAAATTCTGATTAGGAGGTATGGGCTCAAATATCCTCCTCTCTGGTTGCAGGCCTTCTCTCCCCAGCAGGAATCGACTTTTTTGTGTTAAATTAAAATGAGAATCGTATAATTTTCGCCTGTTTAAAATATTTTTTCAAGCTTTTCCCTTAGCTCAGGCTTTTTTTATAACAATTTTTTAGTTATATTTGCAAAATTTGGCCACAGTGCTCATTTTTTTTTTAAATATTCTCCCTTGAGAAAATTTCAGTTTGTAATTTAAAGCGTAATCAAGTTTATTGCAGACCCATAGTTTTTCTGGATTAATTTTCCGAAGCTTTTTATTTGTCTAAAACCCTTAAACTTCTACCCAAGAGGTTTTAAAAAATCATTCTGAAAATGCTCTAGGCATTCGAAAAAAAACATGAATTTTCTTAATTTGTATGGAAAGTTGCATCAGGGGAGCTTTTCCAAAGAATCGCACCTGTCGAAACCAAAAAAAAAAACAATTTTTATGGAAGAAAATGTTGGTGATGGAGCAATTCTAAATTAATATTTCAAGTTTAAAATTAAGACTTGAATTCGTATAATACACAATAGTTATGTTACAATATACAAATTTACTTTGTTATTTATTTGAAAGGTAGCATTGTTTATCCTTGAAGTTCTGCAGGTAAGAGGATTGATGCTGAGGAGAACCGGATGTTTCCACCTCCCTGCCTTACACATTAAATTCCTGTAACTTATCATAACTCTACATGTTTTAGTTTTCGTACTTGCTGTCCCCAACAATTTTGTAAAAATCTTGTAAGCAGTTAACCTACTGTGACCCCTTGTGCAACTGAATCCTCGTGTCACTTACGCCCGTGCATATGAAACCTTTTGTAACTGAACTTTCTTGCAACTGAGCTCCTGTGCAATTGACCCCTCGTGTAAGTGAACCCCCTTCCAACTCAACCATATCTAAATGAACCTTCATGCAACTGAACTCCCGTTTAACTGGACCAACGTGCAGCGCATCTCCATTTAATTGAACCCTTGCCCATTTGAAACCCCCAATTTAATGGATCCACGTACAGCACACCTTCATTTAACTGAACCCCTGTTTAACTGGACCCACGTGCTGCACATCGTCATTTAAATGAACCCTCGTGCTACTGACCCCTCCCCTAACTGGGCCCTCGTGTAACCCAACCCATGTGCAACTCAACCCCATTTAGCTGAACCGTCATTCAACAAATAAATCTGTCTCTAATGGTTTGTGACGTCCGATTTTCTTTTCTTTCTTTTTTTTTGACAAAGAAAATGATTTTCAAAGGCATTTATCTAATGACTTTAGCGAACAATTAAATAAAAAAACAAGTTTTTTTAAACTGAAAGTAAGGAGCGACATTAAAACTGAAACGAACAGAAATTATTCCGTATGTGAAAGGGGCTGTTCCCTCCTCAACGCCCTGCTCAGAGCACTAAATTTTTTTACTGGTATAAAAAGTAGAGTTGAGAGAAAGAGTCAAACTTTAGCGTAAAGAGTGGGGAGGGAACAGCCCCTTTCGTATACGAAGTAATCCCTGTTGGTTTTAAGTTTTAATGTCGCTCCTTACTTTTAGTTAAAACAACTTTTTTTTATTTAATTTCTGAATGTTTTTGAATTAATGCATGTTTTGATTTTGGCTCTCCACACATGAATAATTAAAACAAAATTTACATATTAATTTATTTTTTTGGCTAATTGACTTTCTCATAGTTTGATCGGACGACTTTGAGAAAAACGGAGCAAGGGAGGAGGCCTTGTTGCCCTCCAAATTTTTCGGATTCTTAGAATGGCAACCAGAACTTTTAATTTTTTTCGAACGTTTTTATTAGAAAAAATATACGTAACTTACAAATTAACTTACGTAACGATCTTCTATATTCGTATGTTTTAGTACGTATATGAGGGAGTTCGCCCCCTCGTCAATATCTCGCGTGTGTTCAAGCCCTGGGCATGAAAGTTTCGCTGATTTTTAAATATATAGTATAGAAGGATAAGTTGTTGTTTTTTGGAGGGAGGGGGATAGTTTTACACTGAAAAGGTATAAAAAAATACAACAAAATTAACCAACAAATAAAGACCCTTTCATTTGTATCAGCTTTTGTCACCTCCGACAAAACGGGCTGTATTATATTTTCTACTTACACTATTGATTTGAGGAGGATTCAGTGGAATGCAGTTAATGTAAATGGGGGTTAAGTCAGACAGGTTTGGGCTAAATTTTGCTTGAGGAGAATGAAAATTGAATTAAATGACCGTTGAAATGTACGGATTTGAACTGAATGGGGGTTGAAATAAATAAAGACAGAGTCGCATGAGGGTTAAATTACACAGAGGTTGAGCTGAATGGGTTTGAGTTCCATGGAAATTTAGTTGAGTGTGGGTTGAATTGTATGGACGTTGGCTTGAGTGAGGGCTGAGATGCATTGGGGTTCAGTTGAATAAGGGTTCATTTGAATGAGGGTTTAATTAGATGGGTACTGGGTAGTACCAGTGTTCAGTTAAGTGACCGTACAGTTCTACGAGGGTTCAGTTTCATGGTGTTCAGTTGAACGTGTTCAGTTAAACGAGGGTTCAGTTAAACGGGGATGAATTGCAAGACAGTTTAGTTGAATGGGATTGACTTGCACGAGGGTTCAGTTACACGAGAGTTTAATTGCACAGGAATTCAGTTGCCCAATGGTTCTTTTTTATGGGGTTTAGTTGCACAGGGTTCAGTTACACGGGGGTCAAGTTGCGCCTGGTTTCCGATGCACGAGGTTTCAGTTACACGCACGCCTTTAATGTTTGTCAATGGACAAAAGAACGCAGTTACGGAATCTATGGAATACTTACGAAAAAAAGCCGAATCCTATTGAAAATGTCATACTCACCCTTTCCTTATATTAAATAAAGAAACGCAAGTTTTTTTACAGAATGAAAGGAGCAACATTAAAACTTAAACGAACATAAATTATTTCTTATATGAAAAGGGCGGTCCCCTCCTCAACGCCCCGCTCTTTATGCTAAAGTTTGAATCTTTCTCACAACTCTACTCTATAAAAAAAAAACTTTAGCGTAAAGAGCGAGTTAATGCCGCTCCTTACTCAGTAAAAAAAACTTGTTTTTTATTTAATTTCTGAAAGTTTTTAAATTGATGCTGGTTTTTAATTTGGCTCACTGAACATGAATAATTAAAACGAAATTTGCATATTAATTTTACTGTTTTTGACTAATAATAACCTTATAAAAACCTAAGTTTGACTTTTACTCCAGTTGTTTAAGAATGACTCCTGAATCACAAAGGCTGTTTAATTAGAATAATAACCTCTTTTAAAAGTTAAAAAAGAAACTTAAGCGTAAGAGTGAGATATTGAGGAGAAGCAATCCATCTCGTATACGTAATATTTTCTGTTCGTTTTAAGTTTGACTTGATTGTGTATTTTTAGTTTTTGTTTGTTTTAGATTCACATATCCATCCCTAGTAATTTATCGGTATTGCTTTTGTTTTGTGTTATTACTCGTTTTAATTTTGCGTTTTGCGGCTCATTTTTTCATTCTTGTAATTTCTGTTTATTTTAAGTTTTGAGTGATCATCGTTTTATTTCTGTTTGTTTGCGGTTTTAGTCAGATTTTTTACAATTATTTTAAAATTAAATCTTCGGAAAATATTTCTTTTCAGCGAATTTCTGTTTATTTTTAATTACACAGTTTTAACATTGTTTAATTTTAGGAATACTTAAAAAGCTTTTTTTTCAGTCTTCTATTTATAGAAGATGAAGGAAGATAAAAATCAAACGAATATTTTGCCTCGGAAAGAATTTTAATCATAGCACTTTAAATACATTTAAATGCAACAATTAAGAAAGGAAAAGGAATAAAAACAAATGTTAAACTAATAGTCTATATAAGATAGCTATTCCATGCAACATACAAAAACCAAGAAAGTAGAATAGTATGGCTTGAGAGCGAAATTGTCCCCCTGTTTGAGAATTCATTTTGAAAAAAAACATGAATGAAAATGTTGAAAGCTCCATAGCCCAGTTAATAAAAATATGACATTTGAAATATTTCTTTGTTTATCAATGGGAGTAAAATAAAATAAAATAAGAAGGATATGAAATTTTGCTCGTAGGATAGTTTCCCTCTTATGAAAAGTGCTAAGGGATCGATCGGAATAAAGCTGAATTTTCTGTTGCGACATAGGGTATTCATCGTCTCGTAGTTACCATATAGGTTCCATTTAGGTAAATTTTGAGTTCCCACACAGGCTATTCAAAAAAGTGAAAAAATATGCTAAATGGTAGGATATATCTAAAATTTTAATCTCTTATAAGATATAATTATTTCGCTCTGAGTCCGTCATATACATCAATGAGCATGTCACAACATAGAAGCAACTGTCAATAAGAAAATATAAACAAATTGAAATTTAGAATCAAGAAGAAATAATTACGTTCTTTTTCAACTATTTTTATTATTCTGTTGTCAGTTGTTTCAGTGTTGCGATAAGATTAGCTCATTAGTAGCCTATTTTCCTTCCTTGGTTTTTGCATAGAGTAGCTGTTATGTATATTGTTTTACTTTCTCTTTTTGCTCTTTTAATTTTGGACTGCTTCCATTTTTAATTATTATGGTTTAAATTCTTTCCCAGTTTTTCAAAGCTGAGGAGGCTTTGTTGTGATACAGGCAAAACATTTCTATGATTGTTCTGTTTCTATTGCTTCTTACGGGACATAGACCCATTGTTGTCAAGATTGACATCTTTCGTTTACAAAGCTCTGCTATTCAGTCACAGTGTTCGATAAGCAGCAGTTTTCTGCGATAATTTCTTATCAATGTTTTTACTATGTAATTTACGGTGAATAGGGAGGGATAAACTCAGACGTTTGAGCTATGTCGCTAAAGTTAAGCTTTAGTTCTATGAGATGGACTTGTGCGCCACCAACTCTCACACTTGGTGTTTCTTGTGCTTCAATCACAGATCGAGTGCCAGAATTACTCTTCAATTACTTTCTTTGTTTTATTTATATTTATCGCCCCATAATTTAAGCTTTGATTCCATAATTATTTTCTTTTATTCTATAATTAAATCTTATTTTCTAGTTTCATTCTATGTTTTTATTATGTAACTCTCTAATCTTGTGATTTCATACTGTATTTAGTTCTATATTTATAATATTCTTTTTATTGATTCTATGATCTTCTCTGTATTTCTTTCTTGAACCAATATATATGATTCATTATTTTAGTGTGTATTCTGTAATATTATTTCTTTTTCTTTTAATTATTAATGTAAATATAGGATAAAATTTAATATAATACAAGTCAATTCAAAATCTATATTTCAGGCTCGAGATCAGATGGTGTCTAGAGATGTTATTGATGCATCTATTGTCAGGTCTTCTAGCCCTGTTTTACGAAATCCAAAAAGGTATATTTGTTAGAAAAGGATTTGTTTCCACAGTAATAAGCGCACCTTTAAAACTAGCTAGGATTATCGTTAATGAATAAAGTTCATAAGTACAAAACATTTCTAGTGTTTACATTTTCCCATTCAGTTCAATTTACATTCAGTAACAATTCAGTTTACATTCAGTAACAATTCAGTTTACATTCAGTAAACTGAATTCTCCTTGATTGCAGCTGGCGCTGCAATCAAGGCACTGAAGGGGGTGAAAATATTTTGGGTTAAAGAGGAAGGAACAAAAAGGATGCCGTAAATTCGTTTTATGTTTTTACACGATTTCTCTTTAAATTTATGCTTGCACTGCTTGTTCTCCAGGGCCTTCTTTGCAATTCATTTCGTCTTAGCCTGCAATTCAGTCTTTTATCGTTGATTCTCCTTTCTTGGCGTTGATTCCCTTTTCTCTATTCTATTTTTCTAGAAAAAATTTATCATTTGATAAAACACAAAATTTATACCCCCTGAAGCACCTTTTTTAAGTGAATAGAGACAAACACAGTTCTTTCATTCTACCCTGTTAAGATTCGGCTTTGGGACGCTTTTATAATATCCCAAATGTTTCAACTCTTTTTTACAAATTCCCATAACAAATTTGGGGCCCTTTTTATCATCCCCCATGTTAGCTAGAGTACAGGAAAAGCAAATCAGCGCAATCATAAGATATATTCTTCGCTTGTTTGATTTACTGCATTTATTTGACTTGATTAGCACTTTATTAGGTTGAATTTTGTTATTTGAGCCAATTCAAATTTCAGTGGATGAGAGCTTTTTTAAGTGGTTTTTGATAAACTTTCTTTTGACTATACCAAATCAATAAGAATATTTATTAGAAAATTTTTAACTGTCATAAAAATTCTATAAATTGGTCAAAGCTGAGATGCGAAATTAATGGCCTTATTTTTTCTTATTCTGTTTAAGGTCTTAAAATTTTAAACTCTAAGGTGGACCTCGTAAATTTTGTTTATAGCTATTTGCAGGTAAGTAAATATCCCTCCTCTTTCTATTTGAGGATTCCGATTATTTTGTTGGTTCTCCTTGAGCTCACTCTCTATAAAAGAACCAAAGACGATAGATTAGGGAAGCGTTGTACACGAAATATTTATTATGGGAGGGAGGGCTTTGTAAATAAAATCATGGTTCATAAGTACAGATCAAAACACTTAGGGATGGTTGGTCTGACATATCTTTTCTCAAAGGGGAAGAGTCAAAAATACGTAAAAATAAATTGGGAATTCTGTTCTGTAAAAAAAAAAAATAACAAAAAAACACATAATCAGTGAACATTTGCTTTCGCGATTGACTAGTAAAGGTTGATTGCTTTGAGTTAGTCAAGCAATCAAAACTCGTATACTCTAGCAAAAATTGTCAGATAAGTTAAAAAAAAAATATTTGCATAGAAAGAAGCGTATTTTGATTCTTACATTTCTAATTTCTTTATTATCTTTGTGTTCAAATGATATTGCTTTAGAAATCACTGAACTTGATTTATTTTTCCCCGGATCTTGATGAGTTCCATCATAATCAATATTATTTTAAAACTTGTAAACAAAAAAAATTCTCATCCCTCCTTATATTATGCCTTTTTAAGCCTTTTTTTCTTCCTCTGGTCTAGCAATAAATATATCATATTATGCCAAACTATCCAGTTTAGTTCAATTAGTCCAATTATGGCTCATTTGCCTTTTAGTGTTCAGTGGCACCGGTGGCAATGAAAGACGTGGCACCCACGTCTTTCATTGTCTTTCATTGTCTCACGTCTTTCAGTGTTTTAGGCTTTTTTAATTATTTCTTTGGTTACCATCCATTTCGGTTTTCCAAAACCATAATTGTCCTTTTGGTCTTGCAAATCTGCTTGAAGTCTGCTAGCTATATTTTGGCAGATGAGGGAGCACACTCACCCTCTGTTGTGTTCAACTCCTCCTGCAGCTCTGCAGAATTTAAAACGTTCAAAAAAAAACACTTATTTTGTTACGACTCACTCCTTAAAATATTTTTGGAAAACAGTAATCATTTTATTTTTGAAATTTATAGGATGAAAACAACTTGAACTATCTCTGTCAGATCATTGACACTATTAGGCTTTTTAAGATAATGTAGCCCCAAAGTCACTCGGGGAATAAGGATTTCATCCTTCCTCCCTCACATTTTCATTGCTTCTTCATATTACTGCTGATGCTACTGCTAGAAAGTCGTCGTGACTTTAAGCCGCCTGAAGCTGATGAGCGTGGCATTTCTTTTCCTCCATCATATCTTGTTCGGTTTCTTATTTTAGCTCCTTTTCCGCGGATTCCCATCAATTTTGAGTTGCTTTTATTGTGTCATCTCAACATTACTCATAGGTGTCTCCAGTTCGTGTTACCCCTTTCTTGTCTTTTTTCAAATCCCTCTTAGAATATAGTTTTGTTGAATCTATGACACTTAGATAGGCCATTTTTTCATAGGAAGTATGCATATGAAACATGTTTGCGTGATAATCTTGGTATTTCGTAAGCTAGAGCCTTAATCTTGCATTAAAACTTAAGTTTCCCACATGTCAGTAAACTTTGTTTTTAAAGTTATTTTTGAGTCGTTTTTCGATAAATTTCTAGTAAATCAATTAATTTTTTATATTATCCATTCTGTTGAGCCTTACTTTGTCACATTCAGCCCTCTCGTCTCGTATATTCAACTATTTAGTCGCATCTGGATCCTTTGGCCCAGTTGCACGCCCCTTGGCTAATGTAAGGCGCATTCTACTTTTGCTAAACTATCTATACTGACTAGCCCTTGATGCAACCTCCATAAATTCTGGGGACCTGCTTTCCCAGCCACCTTTTCACATTCTATAGACTCTGTACAACCTTTATCTTTGATGGAAACACTATCAAAGTAAATAAATTTGTCTGCTTTTTTTTAAATCTATTCATCTACTTCGAAGTCCCTGGGGAACCTCCCCGTGCTCTAAAATTCTTTGTCTTTTGTAGATTCATGTTAAGACCATACTAAGAAATAGTTAAACATTAATTTCTATGAATTTTATGTGCATTCCTTGAGAGAGAGGTTTGCTTTTCTTTGATAATGCTAGTTTCTCAAGTTATCAAGCTGAGTATCAAATTTCTCTTGTTACAAACAATTTTAAATGTAAAATCCAGTGTTTTAAGAAATGAATTTTCAGTAATATATAGTCTACAGAAGATTTATAATTGGCTTTTGTATTTTGACTTATGTTTTATTCATTTTTGTTTTATTATTATTTTGTTGACCTTGTATTATCTAATAGTGCTAAGGTATGTTAATCATCTCTTCTGCCCTACCTTTTTTATGTGTTTAAAATTTGTATTTACTTTCCTTTTAGCTCTTTTTGTTTTCTTTCGTCATGTTCCTTGATATTGCTGTTCTGTAGCATTTTCTATTCTGTGTTTATTTTTTTTTTATTTTGTTTATTCATGTTCTTTCGGTTTGTCATGCTTTTTGCAAGCTTTTTTAGTCGGGCAAACGGTTTGTAATTTCGAGCCAATCCAATGATTAATCTGGTTATCTTTTTTTGGGTATAAATTAAAAGTCATTATTATATATCTCTTATAAAGATCTCTATCTATATATGAACCCCCTTTTTTTTTAAATTGGGGCAAAAAAAATTTCTTTTATGTAACGAGGAATGATTTTTTTCTTCTCTTTTCAATTCTTTCCTTTTTATATCTTTTTTCAATCCCTAACTTGTTGACTATGACTATTGTATTGTTGATAAGTCCAAAAGTTTTTTAACGTCAGCATCCTCTCTTTAAGTCTCTTTCCCCCTGTTTTCCTCACAAAAGGAATTTTCCCTTCTAGAAATGGGAAATTTTATTATTTACAATATTATCTCTTTTTTTATTTTGTCCATTAAAGTATATTAACTCTGATAATTAAATAAAATATTTGCTTCAATTAGCTGAGGCTATTAAGCTGATTATAGTTTCTCTTTTCAGCGGAGATCAAGTGCAATTGGAGAGACTTTCCCCGGAATTAAAGGGAACCCTGGTTAACTCAAAGAAGAGGAAAACTAGTGTTTCCACATTGGTAAGCAAGTCCTTGTTTTTTAATTTTCGGCATTTCGATTATTTCAGGCTAAATTGCCTGGGCAAAACTGTTTTCAAGGCCTCTGAAATATGTATAATTTGAAATGGTAAACCTTCTTTTGATAAACGGTAAAAAATAATAAGCAGAAAAAAGGTATAAATCCTAAAAGGTAAAACCTTTTGTACTTGTATTAACTAGAAAATACTAATGGTAGTATACTGAGTACATGTTTGGTAATAATTGTCCCAGAAAGCCAAATATTTACGTCACAAATGGCTAAAAACATGAATAGCATGCATAGGCTGCAGAATTTACTATTTATCTTGAGCAACCTTATAGCTCAGAAACTAAGGAATGGTCGTGGGATTTTTTCCATGTGTCTATTGGCCTTACAAGGGGGGAGGGGATATTAATAAAATAAGCTGTATGGGTTTGCTATTGCTAATTTTTAAGATTCAGGTAATACACTGCATAAGCCTTTGAATGTGTCTATCGAGGTCGAAAATATATCAGGTGTTGGCCCCAATTTGTTCAATTGCCTTTTCATAAATTGCTCCAGTCAAAATTTAAAACTAAATGAAATGTTGTGAAGGTAAATCTTGGCTATATAGGGCTTAACTTCATACGCCAGTGATGAACATCTTAAAAATTAAGTCTTTTTTTAATTGTAATCAATTTTAATTATGACCCAGGCTGCTTGAAGTCTACGGAAATTCTAATTAGAATGGCCATAAATACGGGATTTAGACCTAGCCCACATGTTAGCTTTTTCTCAGACCCAGACTACCTACAAATACTCCCAATATATACTGTCATTTCGACATTGTTATTGTCCAAATGACATTTTTGGTTCTTGGTGGCCCCTCTCCATAAAATTCCCCCTGAAATATTCTGACTTGAAAAAATTTCCCCCGGAAACTTCCCTCCTCCTGAGAAAAATCCCACAGTGGAAAACCCTCCTCGCTGTAAGATTTCCCCTGGAGAATCAGCCCCACTGAATTTCCCCCCTCCTCAGATAATTCTCTTCCCTCGGTAAATTCCCCCCTCATGTAAGACTGAGCAGCCACTGAGAAGGTATGATAAATAAAACAAATGAAGAAATAAGAAATGCTGAGTATAAAATATAGGCAGAATATGTGGTGGAGAATATTCTATAGTAGGTATTGTTAAATTTATGTTTATTTCAATTCTTTCTTTTTCCTGTTTCTGGAGGTTGATTTATCTTAGCAGGGTAAAATAAAGGTTAGCACTGGGGCTGTGATGGTGATATCAACCCCGAAGGCAAACTTATTAGATATTTTAAAATTTTGGAGCAAAACGGATAGTTTAAAATCTTGATTCCATATCATAGAGGTTAGAGGTTTGCCAGATAGCAGAAGAGAAATTGAGAAGGAGGCTGATTACTCTCCATTAGCCTCGACCTCTAAAAAGAACACAATAAGTTTCAAGCTAATCGAATGAACGCCTCCCAAGTCTAGGATAGGCCCTTTCATCCGGAGTGGGTGGGAAAAGAGATTTTGGGACCTTTCCGGCCTTTTTCGGGCTGCATTTTAAGGGAAAGCAATATTTTATTTCCTTATGCATTGGGGTCACATTAGCCAAAGGTTTTACATAAGTTTCAGGCCAAGCGAAAAAAATTCGGTCCTTTTTTAAAACATTGTATATAAACGGGAAAGCGAGAAATAATTTTGTTCAAAATTGCTGAAAAAAAGCTACCGGTAGAATATGCAATCCCCCCCCCCCCAAAAAAAAAATTCCGAGGCTCAGTCTTGTTTTTTCCCATCTCTGTGCTGGTAGATCTGTAAATGTAATATTTTATGCTACACAGGAAAGATTGTCGCAATAGAGGAGCACTACTATACCCTCCCCCCATAGCCAACAATAATGGCACAGATCAGAAATATTCCCAGAAATCAAGATCATAACTCCCCCCCCCCCTTTCCCTAGAACTCATTCTTTATTTATCTGAAGGCCCAAACGAGAGTTAAGGTATTTTGGCCCTAAAATGGACTTTTTGAGGCATCGCCTCAGCCTGTAAAATGATCCACCTCTTCTTCTTCATAATACCTCTTTACGCTAAGGTTTCTTACTGTTTTAAAAAGTAGAGTTAAGAGAAAGGGTTAAACTTTAGCGTAAAGAGCGAGGCATTGAGGAGGAGAAGTCCCTTTCATATACGGAGTAATTTCTGTTCGTTTTAAGTTTTAATGTCGCTCCTTATTTACCGTTACAAAAACTTGTTTTTTTTTATTTAATTCTTAATGAAAAGGGAGGTATCATCCTGTAGCTCCCTTTTTCAGGCTTAGTCTGAATGAAGGAAGATGGTCGATTAGTGCCTACTCCCCCTGGCCCTTTCCTATATGCATTAGGCTCACGGAGATTTAAACAATGTGGGTATTGAAATGTGCTCTTTTGGGCATCTGGTATTCCCCCAGCATGCGCAATGACCCATCACCCATCCTTCGTAATAGCTGATGCACAAATATACGATTTTTTTCGTTCTTTTCATTTGTCTTAATTTCCCTTTGACTGTTCAGTCTCACTTTTGGGGAGAATTTTTCGCGGGGATTTTCGACATGGAGAAATTTTCGCTAAGGGAGGGGGGATACGCCAGACCAAAAATTTGTTGGACACTTATTGTGGCCTGATTCTAAAGTTCTTGAAGCTAATTTCAGGCTATTAGGAGGATTTAAGCATTACAAACTAAAAAAACTAACTGCTACTATAAAAGCAGAGAGATTATTAAATCTTTTGTTCAATGGCAAGTTCTTACGTGAAAAAGTCTATGATTGATTCTACTGCAAACATGTTGATAAGGCAGTCGTTAATTTTATTCTCATGACTTTTTTATATGAAGTCTTTCCTGATAAGTAGAGAAGGGAGAAATTTTTTCTGTTTATTTTGTAAAGCGACATATCTTGAAGTAATCTGACAATTTTCTGTGCAACTGTTGGCTTTTTATTGCAAGAGAAACTGTTAATCTCATTTGTGAAATAGCAAATATTTTTAAAAAGATTTCAAAACAGGGCTACCATTCCTTCATGAGATAAATGTTTGAAAGTTTAAAGGGGTTGACAACTTCAGTAATAAGGTACACACTGAAACCAAAAATAGGCCGATACCAATTGTGAGACATATAGGAAAGTTTTAAGCAACAATTGGCTGTTAGCTCATAATCATCTTCGGAAATGAGGGGTTCGCAACTTTTGCTAGTTGATGTACCTATTATTTGTTTCCGGTGTATTTGATGGTAAGACCAATTTGGTTCCAGTGGTAAGACATGTAGGGGACTTTTAAGTAATAATCGGCTGTTAGGCTATAATCATCTTCAGCGATGAGAGGTTTGCAACTTTTGCTAGTTGCAATGAGAGGTTTGCAACTTTGCAAGTTCGGCGAAGCCGAACAAAGGTTGCCGCAACACCTCACGTAGTTCTAATATATTATGTGAAATGGAGATATATTTTTAAGATAGGATTCAAAGCAGGATTGGCATTTGGACAAATTTACTGTCTGAATGATATATCTACGCACTTTTAGTTTAGCCTTATTCTCAATTTTTTTCAGCTTACCTTGTGCTGTTAGAAGGGTTTGAGCGTTACAAATAAGAGAAATTAAAATAAGTACTATGCTCTATTTAAGTACTATAGAAGCCCTGAGGTCACAATTATCAGAGGTTTAATGGAAATAAAAGTGGAAATTATTGTAGAATTTAATGATAAATCACAGATACACAACTTATATTGTTCAAGAGAGGCTTACTTATTAAAGGAATGTTCAGTGGTCTTAGTAATTCAGTGGCTTTTCATACTGTAACGGTAGAATATTTGAAATCAGAAACAAATTTTCAGTAAATATAATGGTGAATTATGGAAGAACTGCTTATATTTGTTTGGATAAACTTGCCCACCTATTGAAAGTTCAATTTTGTGGGAGACAGGGGAAGGGTACTAATCAAGTTTTTGTCCCGGGTGCAATAGAGGCCAGAACTGCCACTGTATAGTGTTCACACCATAAATGCAGAATGTTTGGAACAAGAATTGAATTTGTAATAGAATATAATGATAAATAATTGGAAAATTATTTCCAGTAATTTGGAGAAGTAAAGACACAAGTCTAGAGGAAGCTCAGATAAATTCTTAAAAATATAGTTGATTATAAATGTCGACACTATAATGAAGGAATATTTGAAATCAGGATGGGCTTCGTAATTAAATATTTTAATTAGCCAAAAAAGAAGTGTTCGCATCATTTTGGGGAAATCCGTATATTTAGAAGAAGTTTGGACTCATTTTAATTCAGATACGAATTTAAAGTACATTCTGCCACATATAAAGCGGTGCCTGTAAAAACGGTCTTGTAAAACTTGTAGTGAAATATGAAATCAAAATGAAATTTGCAATATTCAGTCACATCTCAACAAAATCTGAATATTCAGTCAAAAACCTTTATCAGCCTTTGTTCTATGCCGTGTTTTTTAAATAATAGTTCTACTTTCAAATTTGTTGTGGATGTTGGGGGTTTTATTATTAATACGAATTGTAAATCTTCATAATTTTTGGTCTTCTATAGGGTTGAAGTTACGCAAATCCCCATCCTGGAAAAACTCTTAAATTTTCGTGTATCTTTACCCAATGTTTATTTAAGAAATATTTATATGTTCGATTGTATTGCAATCTTTTTGTTTGTCTAAATAAGTGCATATCAAGGTCATTTATAAAAAATAAGGCTGTTTTCTCGAGTTAAAACAAAAATCAGCAATTTATTATTTATCTTAATATTTATTTATTGTTATCATTTTATATTATAATATTTGTAATTATTCTTTTTTTTCCATTTACTTTTTTATTTTTTTTAATCTACTCAAATGTAGATCAGTAAAAAGAAAAAAAAATTGCGCGTCAATCAATGCAATAAATTTGTCTTGAAAAATATTTTGTCCTCTTTGGTTCGAGTCTCATTAATTTAGTCTACTTACTCCGAAGTTTTCATGCCGAAGTTTCTTGTTTGAAGTTCCTTGAAATAAATTTCTATATCAAGTACTTATTGTATTGTTATATATTGAGTAAATTTTCCCTCTGAAATAAGCGGTTTTATGACGATCCTGCCGCTGTAAGTTGCACAAAAGGGCAAAATACTCATATCACAGGATTCATTAGTTGCAGATCTATCCATTTACCGAGCAAGAAATATGATATTATTTTGACTTTTTCTTCTAAACTTAACCTGTTGTAGCACAGTGGATTGTTGCTCTGCTTGGTAATACGGAGCACCCGGGTTCGATCCTCGCTGCAGCAAGGTTGGGCGACAAGCTTGCTACTTGTCCCTGTAAAAAACACTCAGAAACTGAAACGTCGACTCGACACCCTATGCGCCAGCAATGGCTCCGGGGCATCTTTATCCTTTTTTTATCCTTCTAAACTTACACTCTAACATTCTAAAATTGCTTCAAAAATAGGGATATGGTTCTTTTTCTAACGTTTTTAAATTAATTTTTAATGTATTTTCAATCTAAAAAGTCATGTACACCAAATTTCAATTTGTAATGAAAATTTGATTTTTGAAAGAAAAAATGAAAAAAATTTGCACCAAGATTCAAATGCAATTTGGTAGGTGGATAGAGTAGAATGTCAGCTATGGAAGGATATCAAAATTGATGTTTTTCGTTTATATGTGAAAATCGCAAGAAAGCAGAAAAATAATAAATAAGAAAATTGATAATAAATAATAAATACAAATAATAAATAATCGAAAGAAAAATAAAAATAAAGCACTAAAATTTTCACAGTTAACATAATCCTTAAGACCTAAGACTGGGAGTCAGGAAAGTTTCAGTTTTGCGTCGATAACCTGTCATGAACTGGTTATGAACATGTTACGAACGGTCTCTCTTGACAGTGAAAATATAATTTTGATTTTATCGCAAGTATCTTCCATTTCAATCTCATATATTGCTTTAAAATACTTTTTAAAACGTTTCTTTGGGCGCTATTTTTTGAAATATTCTAATCTTTTATTTATTTTTTCGCAAAAGTGTATTTTCGCAAAGTTCAAATTACCGCAGTTTATACTTGTGTTATTTTTCATCCATGTAGGATTTTATATAGCATTAATAAGTCAACTTTGGCCATATATGTAATAAATTATGTGGGGAGTAGACTATAGGGGAGATGCTTACAGATATTGTGCCTATTTTCTGACGTCTAGAACTAATGCAACCTGATCTATCCAAATGTTTTTCGTCTTCAGTTAAGGACTTTTTAGCCCTGACTTCATGTAACTTTAAAACCAATGGTGAAAAGCCAAACTCGTGTTTTTCAGATCCGTGGGAAAAAAAAAAACTTTTTTATATTAGGTTTTCCGTAAACCTGGGAATTACGACTGTAAATTTAAACCTTATTAAGGGCAACAAGTTTTTAAGGCTATTTCTGAGCCCATGATATCAACGCCCCTCTTGGGACCCACAAGCTCCTAAAAAAAATGAAAATTAGTTTTCTCTTGACCCAAGTAAGTTTTAAGCTGATTAAGGAGAAAAGTTATTAGGATTGTTTCTTGAACTTCTACCACTACCCCGCTTCCCAACAAAATGTGCGTTCATTTGGGCCCACACAACTGTCCTTGACAGTTTCAAGCCAATCAAAAAATTTCTCGAGCCCCTTTCGGCCCCATGTTTGGTGGACAAGTACCTCAACTAAAAATGATCTTTTGGGCCCATTTTGAAGGAACTTAATATGATTTTCATTTTTTATTTCCGTGTGTATGGGTTTCCGTTGGCCAAAGTCATAACTTTCAAGCTATGAAAGCCGTGTTGACACTTACGGGTCCTCCTTTTTGGAGGTAAAATGAACCTGCAGATTTAAGTATTAAGCCTCTCAGAAAACAAAATTTTCTTGGCTCTTTTTTGGGCCACGTTTTAACTCAAGCCAATTTATTACTATTATTATTATTTTGCAATGTGTATTAGGATCCACTTGACCAAGAAAATTACGGATGGCGGTTTGAAGCCGTTCGGAAAAAAGTTTTGACCCTTTGCCGGGCCCAGTTATCGTGGGCTTTTTTCTATTTTTTCTTATGTTTCGCGTACCCGAACGGCTTGAGGATGAAAAAATCTGCTTGGCCCAGGGAGTTACAAACTTTTAATTTTTCAGGGGAAAATATTTTGTTTTGTCCTTTTTTGTCCTGTTTTTTCAGGTAGTAATATTTTTTTTAATTATTTTTTGCACATTAAGGTTTTTATACAATTTTGTTTTGTGTTGGTGTTCTCTGAAGTCCTCTATGCCTATGCACTCGGGGATATAAGTTTTTGAGCTGATAAAACAAAAGGCTTTTGGTCCTTCCTGGCCCCATTTTTGGGGAATTTGACTCTAAAACCACTTTATTTTATATATTATGCTCTTCAAACAAAACTGCTGTTCTAAATTTTATTCTTGTATAATTAAAGTAATAATAATGATAAAATGTTCAAATCTTAACTCTTTTTGCTCAATCATGAATTCGCTGAAAGTGGACATTATTTAAAGTCGAATTGTGCGTAGTTACAGCAGAAAATTGCTGATGTAATTGTGCGTGATTTTGATGTTCTCCACAAGTTTACCTATAATAAGGCTCGGATGTCGGTGACATACTCTTTGAAATTAAGGAAATCATATTTTTTGTCCCAAAAGTGATACACTACCTCACACCTACACAAGACTTCTTTTCCCCTTGCTCCCATTTGATTTACCACAAAAGAGAAAATGTCTCTTAGCTTACTGAAACAATTGCGTTGATAGTTTTGTGTCAATTTTTATCCTCTCTATGTATTGGGACAAAAGCGGGGGTCTTCCAGCAAAATCAAATTAAATATACCATCCTTGCTGGACACAGATGGCGTGAAATTAAACCCTAATGCCATCTTACTTTTGCACGTAAATCGATGAAAACTTGTATGCCGTGTGATATTTAAGGTTAATTCATTTTAAAGCCAAATTTTTGAGATACGCTTGAAAAGAAAAGTAATTCAAACAGTTCATGGTAACACCCTGTAATGAAGCCACTTGGCCTAAAAGCAGCCGAAACTCTAAAAAGGAGAATTCTGATAACAATTAATACATGAAAAGGATGTATTTTTTATGCGTATTCCAAATATATAAAATTCATTAAGTTTAATCTTACTTATCAAAAGCTACAAGCCTGAGAAAATTTGCCCGATTTTCAAAAAAGGAGTAAACACCCCCAAAAGGTCAAGTGATGTTAATGGAAATCGCACTATTAGATTCAGCATATCCAAGAACCCAGTTTGGAAGTTTCAAGCTCCTGTCTAAAAAAAAAAATGCGTAATTTTGTATTTTTAGCCGAAAGGGAGATCGCAGATGCGTGTTTCCTTTTTTTCGGGGATGATCCTATTGAGTCAACAATCCTAGAAGATCAGGAGAGTTCTCATTCGAACGACAATGAAAATTTATAGTGCTCTTTTTAGTGAACTAAAAATTGGAGGGTAATTAGCCCCCCCCCTCCCATGCCTCTTTCTTCCCAAACACATCCGATCAGAACTTTGAAATAGCCATTTGATTTAGCATAGTTGAAAGGTCCGATAACTATGCCTCTTGGGAAGACATGATCCCCACAGCCTCCGAGAAAAGTTCCGTATAGTTTTACCAGTCCTGCAATTTCATCGTTCTTCACATATAGTATTTTTTATTGGGAAATAACAACTATCCAATATATTGAAGATTACCATTTTTTTTTGGGGGGGGGGGTTGCGGGGATAATTTTCTGTGGGTAGGAAAGTTTTTCAGGAAATTTTACGCAGAGTACCCTGGCATGATTTGAAAAACTTTTCGAAAATAATAGAAAAAAAAGTGTTTTTCAAGGGAAAGTTTGGACCAACATTAAAACTCAAAACCAGCAGTAGTTATTCTGAATGTGAGGCTATCCTTTCCATAACCTTCGCTCTTTGCGCTAAAGTTAAACTTTTTGTCCCAATTCTTGAGAAAGACTTTACGCAAAATTTTAACTTTTTGTCACAATTCTTTAAGAAACACTTTACGCTAAATTTTAGATTTTGTCACAATTCTTTAAGAACAATTTTACGCTAAATTTTAAATTTTGTCATGATTCTTTAGGAAAGACTTTACGCTAAATTTTAGCTTTTTTTCCCAATTCTTTAAGAAATACTGCTCAAACCCAAGGGTTGTAAAGTCTAAATGAGAAGTGTTTTCAGAGAACTTTAAGAATTTAGTGTAAAGAGTGACGGTTGAGGATGGGGCTGCCCCCCTCCCTCATAGACAGAATAGTTTCATGTTTCAATGTTGCTCCTTACTTTCAGAAGATAAAAATTTTTTTTTCTAATTTTTGCAGAGGATAAAGATATTTGCAATTGAACTGCATGACCACATTGGCACTCAAATTTTTTGTATGATTGCTGCTTACTATCTTTGTAATGCCAGCGCTCAGAGAACGAGTATTTCACCCCAGAGACTATCTTAGGACCCGTCCCCTTCTACTAAAGTCTGATAAGAAACACTAAGTGTAGCGAAAAAAAAAATGAAGATAGAGAAAGAAGCCATATTATTTCTCAAGAGAAAAAAAGCCCCGCCCTTTTACAGCTGGGTTAACTAATGCTTCAGGCTACCTGGTGCTTAGTAACAAATCCAGACTAATAGGATAAGTAATTTCTGAAGAGACAAACAAATTATAACTTGATTGACTCTTATATTTACGTGCTTAGTAGTTTTTTCGTTTATCTCAAAATTATTAATAATGTTCTAATTTATTACCTTTTTAATATTGTACTTAAAAAACGCCTTTTTGTATTTTACTTGAAAAATCGAAGAAAAAATAACAAAGTGGTCCCTCCTCTGTAGAATGTGAAAAATTCATCTCCCCTTATCAAATAATTTGTGGTAACGAACTGTAAGTAAGGAACGACGCGTTTCAACAATAACCGAAACTCTAAAAAAAAGAATTTTTATATCAATAGAAGCGTCAAAAGAATTGGCTTATTATACGATTTCAAATATATAATATTCATTAAGTTTAGTGTTATACATCAAAAGCTACGAGGCTGAAAAAATTTGCTTGATTTTCAAAAAAGATGGAAAACACGACATAAAATTAAAGGAATCTTAATGAAAATCACACTATCAAATTCAGTGTAACCATGAACCCAATTAAAGAAGTTTCAAACTTCCATCTGCAAAAATTTAGAATTTTATTTTTTATTTTTTGCCAGAAGAAAGATCACGGATGTTTGTTTATTAGTCTTTTTTCTTTTTTTCCAGGGGTGATCGTACCGAACCAATAATCCTAGAATATTAAGAAAGGACTCATTCGAAAGGAAATTAATAGTTTTAATACTTTTTATCTGACCAAACGTACTGTAGGGCAGGTAGCTCCCCTCCCACGCTCCTTTTTTTCTAAACTCGTCTGATAAAAATTTGAGATGTCCATTTTGCTCAGCATAGTCGAAAGATAGAAAAACCATTTCTTCGATGATGATTTGACCCCCACGCCCCGGGGGAAGGACAACAAGCTATGAACTTTGCCCATTTTTTTACAAATATTATTGGTTATTGGGAAGTATACAGGTATTTTTCGAGGAAGATTTCTGTGGGGGAGGGTTATTTTCTACGGGAAGAACTTTCCATAAGGAAGGGAGCTTCTGGGGGTGAAGTTTGAAGAGAAATTTTTACACGGAGGGGGGGGGGTAATTTGACAGAATTCATATCAAAGCTTACTTTCTTAATTGTCTTGATTTCTTTTTGGTGACTCCGTTGATTTGTCGAGATGTTCTGAGGAAAGTGCCGAGGAGGTTTTCAAAAAGATCGGAATTTTCTGGGAGAATTTTCCGTGAGGAGGGGGATTATCCAAGGGAGAAATTGTCCATGGGGGAATTATCACTTGGAGAAATGTTCCATTTGGGAATTATCACCGGGAGGACTTCTCCATGGGAAATTTTATGCGGTAGAAACTTTTCATGTGTGAGATGGGATTTTGGGTAAAGTGTTCCACATTGGGAGACTCCTGCAATGACTTGAAAATCGATCAAAAATTAAGTAAAAAACAAGTCTTTTTACTAATGACAGTATACTAAGGAGAAATTTTGAAGGCAGAACGTTCAAGGCTGGGGGGATTTTCAGGCAAGATGGAAATGTCCGAGGAGAAATTTTGCATCAGCAATTATGGAGGAGTATCAGTGTTGATGCTCCTCCATAATTTTAGGGAGGGGGGACAAGAGCCAAGTGTATCAAAAAGTATATTTTTACACTAACTGTTTTTTACTTTTTTATTAATATTCAGGGGAATATAGGAGATGATCTGGGGCGAGAGGAAGTATAAATTAATCTTTGTCCTTCCTTCAGTTGGATTAACCTTGAATGTTGCTCAGTGATAGCACCCTTCTCCATGCAGACTTGGTTTAACACAAAATATTACTGTTCTGCACTAACTCTTGTTACTGCTGTTACTGTTCTTGACGTTACTTTGTTCTTGATTTGCTAAATAGAACTTAAAATAAGGTTTTGTCAATTGTTTTTTAGTTCTTTTGACATCCTACTTTCATTGGCCATTTTCTTCTGTAAAGGGACGACCATTTTGCCAGTTTCTCACCCTTTTAAATGAAATACTTGCTAGGCCTAAAATCTATTTCAAAGTGTAAATATTTGATTCATCTCAAGCTCTGATTTGTTAAATGTACCTTGAATCTTGATTTCAAATATCCTTAGGAGGCATTTGGAAGCACGGACAATTTCTCACCAGATAATGCTCTACTATCCACTATTGACAAATGTTGTCAATATTTGTTCTTTTCTTTGTTAGCAGGCAGTATTAGAAATTCTAAGGAAACACGGAACTGTGAAATAAAAAATACCTATATACTTCGGATGGAGATATTAGATTTAGGAAATGTTTGAGTGGCTAGATGAAAAGGGATGTCTAAAATAATAACACATATATACTAGGCATTTGGTCTCGCTATTACGATTTTGGTCTTTTTTGTATTTATCCATGCTTGGAATTTCAATGTTTGTAACTATTCTTGGTGCAACCTACTAATTTTTAACTGCAATTACTTGTAGCTTATTTTCTGCAAGGATTCATTTTAAAGGCCAGGTTGTCTTTGCTCTTTTAAATAGAGGCATTGCGTTGTGTTGTACGAAACAAGGTCGAAACTTATAACATGCATTAATTCGTTGCGAACAAAGAGGTATACCCCCCCCCCTACTAGATAGTAAGAAAATAGTAGATCAGATAAATTTAAAGTGAAATGTGGACGATTTTCCCCATTTTGGTCTAGAAGTTCCTCGGACATTTTGTTTGGGGGAGGGGGAGGGTTCAACCTCCTTTTTATATCAGTGGGTAATTTGTTTACTTTGAACTCTAGCATCAACTCTGAATTTACCACTTTTAATGGTTGGCATTACCATCTGGTATAACGTTCATTTAGCTATCAACATATAGTCGCTACGATTTTTTTTCATCATATAATATCGGTGTTGCCCTGATAAGTAGAATTAGTTTTTAAGGAGGCTAATTTTCCTGAATCCGGACTTTAAGTTCTCTTGTGAAGTATTTTATTATGATGATAATTATGGTTCCGTTTATATTTGACTCGAATCTCTTAATTCTGATATATGGATCTTCAGTAATATTTAGCAATAGAACATATCGCGCAATAACGCTCATTTCTGATTGTAATTTGTGAACTAGGTGAAAAAAAAGTAAGAAAGTAATTTAACAATGGCTCGTTTTTAGCACCTGTTGATGGTCTTGTAACTGGAAAATAAGACATAAGAAAAAGATTTTATGAATTGCAATTTCTAAAAAATTATTTTGGTTTCCTCGCAGTTAAAGGTATTTTTGTCTAGGGGGAAGGGAGCTAAATATATAGTTTACCGGATTACCTGTTAACTTGTTTCGAATTCACCTAAAATATTTATGGATTTTTTGTTCATAAATCCATGTGATATTAATCCAAAATATCTGGAATTAACAACCTGATATCTAAACATGGTGATTACGTTGAAAGGAGATTTAATAACTTAACTGGATTATGTTAAATGCCTGGAAATTACATGAAAGGTCACCTGGGGGAATCTCCGTAATCTCTGGAGATCTGTTACATTACTGATTGGTTACGTTACGTGGCTTAATATTGTAATTCTTTTGCTACTGTGGAGGAAGGATTGCTCTTTTCTGAGTTATCATCGCATTTGGCATCTATTAGAATTTTACTCCGTTGTACCAAATCGTGAAGTTAACAGGAATTACAGAGATATTTTCCATGTTTTTTCATACTGTTCTTAAATTTGTATTACTTATTTTCGAATTCAACCCCTCTGCTCCTAAAAATCCTCACCCTCGAAATAAAGTAATTTTTGAGTTCCTGACTGATAAGAACATATACTTGTTTTCGCTTGTCCTGTATCTCCGTACAAATTTTTAACGTTTCCTCGCAGTTTTCTATCTCCTGAATAATTTCTCTTTGATTGCTATTTTGTGAATATAAGATCATGAATCCTCATTTTATTATTTGTGAAATTTGTTTATTGCTCAGTTTCTATGCAAGCAAAAGTTTCACATTATATTTCAACACATTGGAGCAAAATAACATGTTCATGCCGTTGTTATTCAATTTAGTCCAAACCCTTTCATAGCCACTAAAAAGTTTCATCAAAATAAATTTGTGTTAGAGTGGAAACGTAACACTTAAAAAGAAATGTTGACTGTATGACTATGTTGACTAGTGTGATCTACTTGTGAAAGACTAATAAACTCCACAAAATGTGTATTTTAGAAATTGGTAATATTAGTCTATTGGCCTACTTTTTTCAGTATATCAAGAACTATACACATGGCCAGATGAATGTCCTAAACAAGTCTCGGCTTTCTATTGGGACTTTCTATTTTCTATTGGGATATGCCAACTTACTGCAGCACCAATCTGCTTGTGGCCAATACAGCTTTGTGTGCTCCTTCCCTGATTCAATCTGTTCGGAGCTTCACTCTTTTCCCCTCCTTTAAGTTCCAGTTTCTTTTAAGATCTTCCTCATGATATCCTCCTCTCCCATCTACGGTTTACAGAGCTGTATAGACTTGTTATGACTCAATTTAGCTGGCGAGCAGTGGATTACGAGATAGTTATGAAAAGGGTTTAAATGCGCGAGTAAGTAAACGGCTGAAAGTAAGGAGCGACATTAAAACTTAAAACGAACAAAAATTATTCCGTATATGAAAGGGACTGTCCCCTCCTCAACGCCCCGCTCTTTACGCTTAAGTTGATTCTTTCTCACAACTCTACTTTTAAAAAAAGTAAAAAACTTTAGCATAAACAGTGGGGCGTTGAGGAGGAGACAGCCCCTTTCATATACGTAATAATTTCTGTTCGTTTTAAGTTTTAATGTCGCCCCTTACTTTCAGTAAAAAAAATTGTTTTCTTTTTATTTAATTGTAAGATAGTTTTATGGCGATATGTTAAAATTCAGATTCAATGAATTTTCGTCAGTTTCCGGTTGTTCAAGTATCGTTGCAAAACTTACAAAGTTAGTTTCTCAAGTTTTAGTTGCAATGATAAAGAAATATTAAAAAAAAAATTAAGCAAACGAGCTTATGGTGGTATGATAAATAATATAAATTATCGGTTCTCTTCTTTTTCTTTTTCTCAAAACAAGTCTCACATTATAGCCTAATGTAAATATTGATGTCAGAACCTAAAGAATTTTTTTTTATCAGGTGACAATAATAGAAATATGTCATCGATAGGACCGGGCCCCACGCTTCCTCAAGGCTGTAAATTCATTTCTAAGGTTTTATATACCTTGTTGGCTGAAAAAAGGTTGCAAAAAGCTGCTGTTGTAGAATTTTGATAATACCCCGTAACACCCATTATGCGCAAATACCCCGATTTTGCTGAATATCCTGTGAACTAAATTTATTTTAAGATGTTAACTGACAATATTTCACTTCAACTTCACAGGACTTCCACATCTCCTCGAAGTGTTCTTTGTCTGTTTTTGGGTTCTGTGTTTCATGATGAGTATGTGTTATTTTGTGCGGATAATTTTATCTCTAGACCCTAAAAAATATAAAGGCTCATGACATTTTCGTTCTACGAGCCTCTTTTTTCGTACTCTGAACGTCCTTATGAATTATTCATAGGCAGAATGTTAGCTCAGAAACACGGCCACGATCGTACCTATCACTAAGATGCTTCACTGAAGATTCTAAATATTGAAACTGCATCATAATGACGCAACTTTTATCAAATAAAGATGCCCTAGAGTTCAACCATCGAAATTGCCAACCAAGCTTAGTGGGGAGTGTGGGAACACAGTTAAGTTAGTATTTCTGGTAGAGTGTATCTTTTCTTTAATACAGACGTTTGTGGAAATTCGTTATTATTGAACATACCTGTTAACTCTTCGAAAATCTCTTTTTTTGTCACTAGTATGTATTTCTTTTTACCAATGTGTTTCTGTTCTATATATACAACAATATATATATATATATATATATATATATATATATATATATATATATATATATATATATATATATATATATATATATATATATGTATATATATATATATATATATATATATATATATATATATATATATATATATATATATATATATATATTTGGAGAGAGAGGGAATGAATTTCAACGCATATCTCTCCTAATATCTTTAATGGTTATGATAAACGAGTCATTATTTTCCACGTGAGCCATACGGAGATTTGCTATTTCCCCTAAATGCTTAACTTTCCGACAATTTCCTGTTGTTCTTGGGGTCCCCTATTGTATTGAATATTAGTCAATATTGCAGCTACGTGATATTTACCACGTACTCTAAGATTTGGTTGACCAAAGTAACTTCCAATGTAATTAAAAATTCCTGATCCTTAATCCTTCCGAAGGTCGGGTAAAATACGAGAGATATTTTCACAAGAATTGCTTGAAGATAACAATAAGCTGTACGAAAAACGTGGTTCGATCTCGCCTTTTACGGTTATAATGAAATAAAGGTCAAGATGGCTAGGGCAAGCTTTACGGATGAAGAATGACAGGCTCCGTGGTTCAGATATCCTTGGATAAAGTGGGAATGGGCCATTCGAAATTTTTCGAAAGTGAAGCTCCGAAGAAGCAGCTTTTATGATTTAGTGCCGAGATGAACTGTTAGTTGAAGTTGTGGTAGCAGTAGATCCTCAGTCTATTGATGATTTCCGCATATATTGATAAGTAAAGAGCAATTTGGGCACAAGAGAATTATGTAGACTTGTTATTATTATTACTTTTTTTTTCTTTTCTTTTTTTTTAGACCAGGGCACTCCGCATCGAAGGAGTTGTCCTAGAAACTTGTAAAAGGGCTTGTGCGATTGGATATTGAAAGGGCTAGTCCCATTTTTAATAGTTGAAAGTGATTGGAGGGCAACTAACACCCCTCCCACGCCCACCATTTCTCCAAACACATCCAATAAAAATTCTGAGATAGCGATTTTGTCCAATGTAGTTGAAAGGTCCAGAAATTATGTCTTTGAGGATGACAACCCTACCCCCACAACTCTTGGGGCAAGGGTTGTAAGTTATGCCTTGGGAGCATATAAGGTTTTTACGGAAAGGGGGTTCGTATAAACTCCAGAGGGGGCTCTTTTGATTGGAAATCAGATGTTATAGTTACCTGTTTAAGAGCCAAAGCAATCGGGGGCATCCACCCCCCCCTATGTTTATTTTCCAAAAATGCATCCGATAAAATTTTAAGATAGCCAGTTGTTCAAAAATAGTCCAAAGTCATATAATAACGCCTTTGGGGTTGGACGGAATCCCTCAGAGTCTGGGGGTAAGGTTTATGAGTTATGTCGCAGGAGCATATATGGTTTTTATGGAAGGGATGGCCATGGGAACTGTAGGAGAGGCTCGTTTGATTTAAATGTATAGTTCTAAGTCCCTTTGAAAATTCAAACATGATGTGGAGCAACTAGTCTCCTCCCTGACATCCTCTTTTTCCAAAAGACATTCAATTAAAATTGTGAGATAACAGTTTCGATACCTATAGTCCAAAAATCATATAACAATGTCTTTAGGGTGGACGCAATCCCCCAGAGTGCATGGGCAAGTGTTGTAAGTTATACACAGGGCATATAAGGTATTTATGGAACGGATAGTTACATAAACTTTGGATCGGATGGAACTCATTTGATTGGAAGTCGGAAGTTTTAGTGCCTTTTTTAAGAGTCAAATGGGAATGGAGGGACGTCAGACCCCCCCCCCCCCAAGCCTTTCGTTTCCCGAAATATACCCCATCGAAATTTTAAGAGAGCTATTCTATTCAGCATTGTTCACAGGTCCAGTATTGGAGATATCAACCTACCCACAGTCCTCAGGACAAGGGCTATAAGTTAGGCAATTCGTTCGTCGTTTACACATAGTATATGTTATTGAGAAAGGTAGGCATATTTGAAATTTACTTTCTAAGAAGACGAAGGGTATTCAGGTGAGCCTGTCAGAGACCGTAGGCGGGAGTGTTGAACTAAATCAAACACGTTATGTGTACACGGATTGTCAAAAGGGTACAACACAGGAATGATTGAGTTTATTGATTTCCATAATTCAGGAAATGATAAGGGAGATGATCAAAATGGCAATATTTCCATTTTATTAATGCTACTACAACTACCGCCACTACTACTACCACACTACTCCATTTACATTATTAAGGGGATATTTGAACAAAATCAAAAGACGCTATGTGCATGCACATTGTCAAAATAGCGTATCTCAAGGATTGATCTGTGTATAAAGTTGAAACTTCCCGAGAATACTTAAAAGGGAAGATCATCTCAACAAAAGGCAATATGTGCGCACTATTTCTAATACTACTGTTACTGCTGCATCTTCTTCTACTACTACTACTTCTATTACAACTGCTTGTATGAAAATATCAAGAAGTATATGAAGATACAGGCTATCAAAAGCACATATCAGCAATGCCATAGCAATCACTAGTGGTATTAAGTTGAATTTACCAGGACTTGATGATAGGGATGGTCAACTGACCAAAAGACAATAGCTTAATGCTACTGCTGCTAGTAGTACTACCGCTATTCGATACTATCAGAGACAACGCTGTAGCGATGCCTATAGTAAAGGCCATACGGCTCCTATGTTTTATTATTCCGTATATGAAAGGGGTTATCCCCTCCTCATCGCCCCGCTCTTTACGCTAAAGTTTGACTATTTCTCACAACTCTACTTTTTCAAACAATAAAAAACTTTAGCGTAAAGAGCGAGGCGATGAGGAGGGGACAGCTCCTTTCATATACGGAATAATTTCTGTTCTTTTTAAGTTTTAATGTCGCTCCTTACTTGCAGTTAAAAAAAACTTTTTTTATTTAATTTCTGAACGTTATTGAATTAATGCATGTTTTGATTTTTGGCTCACCGCACATGAATAATTAAAACAAAATTTGCATATTATTTTTTTTTTGCTAAATGGTTTTCTCATAGTTTTGATCAGACGATTTTGATAAATAAAGGGCTGGGGGAGGAGGTCTAGTTGCCTTCCAATTTTTGGTTACTTAAAAAGGCAACTTGAACTTTTTGTTTTTTACGAACGTTTTTATTAGTAACGAATATACGTTACTTACGAATTAACTTACGTAACGAACTTCTATATTTATATTTTTCCATTGCGTATATTTTTATTACCCCCTCGTCAATGCCTCGCTCTTTACACTAAAGCTTGAATTTGGCCCTACTTCTTTAGGAATGACCCCTGAATCACAAAGGCCGTAAAATAAATAGTTGAAATTACTAAAAAAAAACTTTAGCGTAAAGAGCAAGGTATTCTGGAGGAGACGAACCCCCTTATATGCGTAAAAATTATGTTCGTTTTAGGTTTTATGCCGCTCCTTACTTCCAGCTGAAAAAAACTTTTTATGTATTTATTTTCTCATTTTTTTTTGTAAATAATGCTAGAAAATCCCGTGGCCCCTTTATGGAAATCCTCTCCCCTCATGATAAATTCCTCCATGGACAGATCCTTCCACGTACCCTCCCCCCAATGCGAAAACGTCTCCTGAAAACGTCTGTACACTTTCCAATAACCATTACTGTAATATGTAAACAATGATCAAAGTTTGTAACTTGCAGCCCCTCCCCCAGGGAAAGTGGAGGATCAAGTCGTCCTGAAAGACATAATTATTAGGTTTTTCGACTATGTTGAACAAAATGGCTATCTCAAAATTTTGATCCGCTGACTTCGGGAAAAAAACGAGCGTGGAAGGGGGCCTAGATGCCCTCCAATTCTTATGGTCACTTAAAAAGGACACTAGAACTTTTAATTTTCGTCAGAATGAGTCTTCTCACTAAATTCTAAGACCACTGAGTCAAAACGATCGCCCCTGGAAAAAAAAATATAAAAATAGACACGCATCCGTGACCTGTCTTCTGGCAAGAAATACAAAATTCCACATTTTTGTAGATAGGAGCTTGAAACTTCTACAGCAGGGTTCTCTGATACGCTGAATCTCATGCTGTGATTTTCTTTAAGAATCTCTGACTTTTAGAGGGTGTTTCCTCCTATTTTCTGAAATAAGGCAAATTTTCTCTGGCTCGTAACTTTTGATGGGTAAGACTAAACTTGATGAAACTTGTATATTTAAAATAAGCATACAAATTCGATTCTTTTGATGTAACTATTGGTGTCCAAATTCTACTTTTTAGAGTTTTGTTTACTATTGAGCCGGGTCGCTCCTTACTACAAAACCTTTTCATGATATGGATTTAGAAACGCTCACTGTTCGTTACCACGAACTAGTGGATTATTTATTTATTATTATTTTTTCCCAGAGGCACTACATATGGAAAGGATCGTCATATAAACTTCAAAGGGGGCTCATTCGACTGGAAACCGAGATTTCTAGTGCCCCTTTTAAGATTCAAAAGTGATCGGAGGGCAATAAGCCCCCCCCACGCCCCTTTTCCCTCAAATACATCCGATAGAAATTTTGAGGTTACTATTTTATTAAAAAGTGCTTCAAAGATCATATAAAAAAAAAATCCTAGGTTAACACAACCCACCAGGGCCCGGGGGCAGGTGTTGTAAGTTATGCCTGGGGGCAAATATGGTTCTTACAGAAGGAATGTTTGTATAAACTTCAGAGAGGGTTAATTTGATTGGAAATTAGAAGTCCTAGTTCACTTTTTTAGAGTCAAAGGAGATTGGAGGTCAACTATCCCCCACCTCCACACCCTTTTTCTCAAATGCATGAGATAAAAATTTTGAGATAGTCATTCTGTTAAAAACAGTTCAAAGGTCAGATGACAAAACTCCGATGTCGACACAACCGCCCTGGGTCCGGGGGAAGCCGTTGTAAGTTATGCCCTTGGGCATATAAGGTTCTTATGGAATGGATGTTCATATAAACTTCAGACAGGGCCCGTTTTATTAGAAACTGAAAATTCTAGTTCACTCTTTAAGAGTCAAAGGTAGTCGGAGGAAATCTATCCCCCCCACGCCCTTTTTTTCTCAGATACATTCGAATTTTGAGGTAGTCATTTTGTTCAAAATAGTTCAAAGTAATAGTTCAAAGATCACATAACAAAAACTCCGGGGTCGGCCCAACCCCACAGGGCCCAGAGGCAGGGGTTGTAAGTTATGCCCTGGGGGCAAACATAATTCTTATAGAACGAATGCTCCTAAAACGTCAGAGAGGGCTCACTTGATTGGAAATTAAAAGTTCTAGTTCGCTTTTTCAGAGTTAAAAGAGATCGGAGGGAAAATAGCCCCCCCCCATGGCCTTTTTCCCCGAAATGCATCAGATAAAAATTATGTTATAATTAGTTCAAGGGTCAGGTAACAAAATTTTCTGTGTCGTCACAACCCCCAGGGCCCCGGGGCAGGCGTTGTAAGTTATGCCCTGGGGTATATACGGTTCTTATGGAAGGGATGCTCGTATATACTTCAGAGAGGGTTAATCTGTTTGGAAAGTGAAAATTATTGTTCACTTTTTAAGTGTTAAAAGATCAGAGGCCAGTTAGCCCCCCACGCCCTTTTTGCCCAAATGAATTTTGTTAAAAATAGTTGAAAGGCCCGATTACATAAACCCTGGTGTCGACACAACCCTTCAGGGTCAGGAGGCAGGTGTTTTAATTTACGCCCTGGGGGCATATATGGTTCTTATGGAAGGAATGCTCGTACAAACTTCAGAGAGGGCTGAATTGATCGGAAATTGAAAGTTCTACTTCCCTTTTTATGAGTCAAAAGTAATCGGAGGACTGCTAGCCCCTCCCCCCTCCCTCGCGCTTTTTACCCAAATGCAATAAATTATTGGAAATTTACGTTCTAGCTTACTTTTTGACAAGAGTCAAAACTGATTGGAGAGCAACTAGCCCCTCCGCCTTTTCAGGCTTTTTTTCCCCAGACCCATCTGATAAAAATTTTGAGATGGCCATCTGGCTAAAAATTGTTCAGTGGTCAGATAACAAAAAAATTCGTGTCGACACAACCCCCAGGGCCCGGGGGTAGGCGTTGTAATTTATGCCTTGGGAGTAAATATGGTTCTTATGGAAGGAATGTGTGTATAATTGACTATTAGAACCACCCACATCTGCAGTGGCGAAGGTACGCTTGCGGTACGATTTCCGTATCAGAAGGCTTTTGAATGCAGTACGGTATCTTATGCTAGAACGAGAAACATAAAATTACTACAAAGTATTGAGTGCATTTAATATGCGTTCAGCATTTAATATGCTACAAGGAGATTGAATATTTAATTAATGTACATTTTTGAACATGTAATGTACAAATTTTTTTCTCTTTTCTCCTTTTTCCCCCTTATGTTGTACTCTGTCATTTAGGGGATCTGCGCCCCTTTTTGTTTTGACAGGTTATAAATAAATTGAATTGAATTGAACATCAAAGTGAATAAGTAAAATTCTTTCTTTGAAAGAATTGAATTCATGAAAAGAATTCTTAAAAAGGTAAATATTTAATTTGTGGTCATTTGTGTTTAAGTGTATTAGAAATTAGTAAAAGAATCCTGGTTGGCGCTGACAAATTTACGATTGGAATTTTTAACATTCCTATTCAGAGAAGTTTTCTTCGATTTTTGGAAAATTTCTTAGGAAAACATCACAAATTTTGTTTTAATCAGACGTTAAAATTCACATAGCGATATTTCTTGGTCACTTCCGCTTCACAAAAACTGCATTTTTTTTCCATCAGAACTTCCTAAAAATGTTTTTTTTTATTGACAAATTTCTCTAGGAAGACCAAGAACAAAATTGTACCACATCATGTGAAAGTTTTGTTTGAGTGAATTCCCACAGCCACGCTAAGCGAAAACCAATTCGAGTAGATAGACACCTAAATTTGCCTGTGCTAGCCAACAGCAGTAGAAATATTTTAAAGTGTATATATAGTGTGAGGATTAATCTCATAATGAAGTGCTGAGAGTCAAATTGAGAGAGGAATTGGGAGGGTAGTTGAACTTTGAGCTACTTAGGCGCTAAATCCTTGGAGTAGAGTTACAACCAAAATTCAAATAAGTTTTCGTTTAATTTATAAATTCTACTCCAAAGTGGAGTGCCATTCATCCACCTTCAAGTTCAACTGAGATTTTAAAGTTCACTTCCTCCCACACTGGTTGGCTGACAAGGCAACAACGATACCTCTTCATGACAACCTCTTTAGCACTTTGCCCAAAGACCTTTAAATGGCAACCTCGACAGCGCAGCATTCTTCTCGAGTGAACGGCTAAGCTTCACTCTTTTCATTTACATCTTATAATTTCTGGATGAATGCCACACCAAACGTGGTGGAAAAGGCGGTTCCCCTATTCCCACAATGTGTTCCCAATAACATCATATGAAGTCAGAACCAAAATTTTTCATTAGCTAATTTCTGACTGTCTCCATTTTTATTAGAAAAACATTTATTAACATAATTTCAAAGGATTTTCCCAGGGATTTTTAGATATTGTTTGGAGCATCAGAGTCAGTATAATGAGACCGAGGACTTCTGGTACAACAAAAGCAGAAGAAAAATATTCTATTCTTTATTGTCTAAAAGCCTATATGAGATTTAATATGGAATCCTGATTTCAATAAAAACTTCAGAAATGAACTTCATAAAGTGTCACAGATTGTAAGAACAGTGTAAATTTGCCAAGGAATAACACGATTTATTCATAGCTTTATGTATGCTCCCTACTCGAGAAAACAAGAGGACTGTTTGAATATATCCTTTTCCGCTCTGTTGTTAATAGCTTGTTTAGACGTTAAAGAGAAAAGCAAGTACCTTAAGGTCAGGGCTGCCAACTTTTTCGTCCATTAATGTGTCCCCTGAGTGTTTAAAAATGTGTAATTTTTAGCTAAAATGTGTCCATCTTGAAATCTCAAAAACTAGAGGGTTTTTCAGTTGCATTATTGACCTAAAGACGCTTTGTAAACCTCTTTGAAAGCGGCCAGTTAAAATCAAATATAATGAAAACGAAAAAAAAATCCATATAAAACATTTATACAAAAAGACTTAATGTGAAATCCTTTACTTACGACATCTCTGACAAACGTGGATACTAAAAAAAAGTAAATGAATAAAAAAAATACAGAGAATAAGCACTACTTTGGCGAAAGGTGACGTTTTTTAAAACCAAAATAGATATTCAGATAGGAAACTTTTCGTTTTATGTCAAAAATTTACAAAATGTTTCCCTTTTTAGCCCTTTTATGTCCCAAATTTCTAAAATATGTCACTTTTTTGCCCTATAAAGTTATCGTGTCCCGGCATATGGGAATGTGTCCTTTCTACATAAAATTAAATTTTAAAAAAACGAGAATGGGTTAAAATACGATTGCTGCTCTTAAATGCAATTCATCACCAACAAAATGGATCTTCAATCCGTCACTTTTGTCCATTTAAAAATCTATATAAGTTCATAAAGTGGTTTTACCCTTTTTTATTAGATCGCCGAAGAGGCTCGTCCTGTATCGATTTCCTCCTCTGAAGATCCAAATCTTGCTCGGCCAACCCTCGAAACGGATTTCATTAAAGAGTCGTGCAATCACTTTAATCAACCACTACTTGAAATGATTGATGAGGATAAAGATAGCATGGAACATTACATACGAGACTGGAAGTAAGTACCATCACACTTAAACAGTGATATGTCTTTGCTATAAGTAAAAAGTAAGTAAGTATGAGGGAACTAGACCGTCAAGGTCCAAACCGGCAGTACTGATCTCCGTTTCATGGCCCTTCAGCCAGGAAGGCCAACTGCCTTTACTTTACGATCGGTTTCACAATTAAGTTCTGCTAACTATCGAGTTCAACCCGTTCGGAAGCGGTTTTTTAGCTGCATACTAACCCAGTCATTATCATTTTATAATTTAGGAAAAAAATCGTTTAACAGTTAAAGAAACTCTCAACTTAGGGATATTTTTAGGTTAGATCCAAATAAACTGAAGATCTCTAATTGAAGCCAAAATTTTACTAAATTGTGCTAAATTTGAGTTTTTCTACTTCTTCTGGATGATGCTGCTATATCAATAGCGCTGATAGTTTAAATTTCTTTCAAACTTATGTTAAACCCCAAAATATTCATCCCTTTCTTCCTCTATGTTCATTTCCCATATTTAGTGGTAATGACACGACGCTTTATCGTAAAGTGACTTCTAAGCCAGGTATTTAATAAAGTTTTACTATTTAATAAAGTCGCCAAGGACATAAAAATAATTTCGTCCCTTAGGACCTACTAAAGGTATATTCATTTTTGAGAACCGTAATTTTCTAAGATCTTTCTTTGTAGTTGTTTAAAATTGCGAAGTTTTTAGGGTAGTGCATTATTTTTATCAGTGTTGTCACTTCCGACCATGAAAATTCACAAGCAAAATTAATTAGTTAAATTTGGCCATTCTTTTATTGTGAGAAGAATTCAAACATTAGAAACCTGTTGGTTTTCAAAGAAAACTAACCCTTCAAAGGAGAGCTAGGCTTTCTCATTTTGTTTGGTGCCATATGTTTTTAGCTTTTCCTTTGCTGATTTTTTAAAACTTTTATTTCTTTCATTTCTCAAATTTTTATTTCTTTAATTTTTTAACTTTACGCCCGCTACTACCCAATAGACCGTAACTGCATAAGGATATTTTTTTCAGCGAGGTTTAAGGAAATAAAGCGGAATATTGAGGGAAATAAAATTGTGCAATTCAGAATAAAGTACTGTAGGTAAAGAGAGGCCATGGTTATATTTAACCTAAAAAACTGAATTTTGAAAATAATTATGCGTTAAAAAGAGTTAAATTCATTCCAAATGTATGTAATGTTTGATAAGTTTTAAATTGCCTACCCAAATGTGTTAATATAAAAAAAAATATTGTGTAATTTTAGGTAAAAAAAAAAATTGCGGTATGATCTAGATAGAAATTGCACCGTAACCTGTCTGAAAACTCGACAACGGATGTTTCAGCGGCCTTCCGTTGAAATTAAGGAATTTTAAATCTTGTCTTAAAATAACAGTCATGAATGCTATTTTTTCTGTGGTGATTACGTAAAACGTGTTGTTGTAGGATATTCTTTGTCGCTAGGTTCCTGATGCACATTGTTGCCTAGTCCACAATTTAATTATTATAAATAAATTTAAAAGGGACAAAGGTTAAATTGAGGAAAGCCAATTAAGTAAATTTAAAAACTTAACGAAATTCATCAGAAGTTAAACAAAATTGAGCTAAACACAAAAAATAAAGGGGAGATGACGTCATTTTAAGTTATTTTTGTTCTGCGAAGAAAATTGAAATTGAAGTACTTATGACTTTCCCGTACTTTTTGCCTAGCACTGTGGAGTTCAATTCTTTCTAGTTTACCATTTTTATGACGCATTCCATTTGCTCTTAGCAACTTTTACAAGAACTTTTATATTCTATCTCAAAAGTGTACTAAAGGTAAATTTGGAAAGTAATATAAAAGTTCTTGTCTTGAAAACCTACGTCCTCTTCACATGGGAGGTTCATTATTCCGTATTGTTTGATCTTGCTCTTATTCAATTTGAGAAAGCGGGGCTTTCTGACATGCCAACTTTCTTTCATCTACTTTTCTTAAAACAAAGGTAATTGGAATATTGAGATTTCGAGCTTTCTTTTTGAGATTTCGTGGTTCATTTTCTTTGCGTGTGTTTATGCACCAATTATTGTTAAAGATGTCTCTTTAGAGGTGGCAACATTATTATCTCTTATATTATAATATAGAAGATTCAAAAAAATTTTTTGAAGGATACCAAGCCCTTGCTCAGTTTTAACTCTTTCATGATTAAGTTAAACAAAAAAACTAGTTTTTTTCAACTGAAAGAAAGGAGCAACATTAAAACTTAAAACGAACTGAATTTGTTCCGGATATGAAGAGGGCCACTCCCTCTTCAATCTCTCGCTCCTTACGATAAATTTGTTTGTGCTTTATAAAAGCTTCTTATTCCAAGTCAACAACCCGTATGTTTCATCAGTCGTTCTTAAAGTATTGGAACAACAATGTAAAACCTTAGCGTAAAGAGCCAGGGATTGAGGAGGGGGCTGTAACCCCTCATATACGGAACAATTTTTGTTTAAGTATTAATGCTGCACCTTACTTTCTGTATGCTATTTTTTTTAATTCAATATCCAACCGCTTTTCAAATCAGGCCGAGATATCCCCCTCCCCTCCGTGCAAAATCATCTCTGAAATGCATCCCCCCAGCCGGCTGGATATTCCTACCAAAAAGTTTCTATGTATTTCCCAATAACAAATACTATAACTTAGAGTCCTTTCTCCAGGGCCTGTGAGGGGTCATGTTATCCCCACAGGTACATTAATTTTGCTTTTCAACTATGCAGAACAAAATGGTTGTCTCGGAATTTTATTGGATATCTTTGGGGAAAGTGGGCATAAGACGGAGTCTACTCTGATATGGTGAATCTGATGGTGTGATTTTCATTGAGATCCCTTGTCTTATTAGTGGGGTTTCTCCGCTTTTAGAAAATCAGGGAAATATTCTCACGTTGCTTTTGATAAAACTTAGTGAATTTATATATTTGGTATTATGATAAAAAGTCAATCCTTTTGATGTATCAATTGTTATCAAAGTTCCTCTTATAGTTTTGGCTACTATTGGACTGATTCGCTCCTTACTTACTGTTCGTTAGCACGAACTGTTGGAAAAAAATCGTTGGCTACGTAAAGAGTGGGGATTAAAATCGTTTTTGGGTTAATTAAACAGTGATCTACGTTATGGTTAGGCAATTACACTGAAACATACTCAGGGAAAGCGAAATTATTCAAAAGTATCTGAACCAAAGTTATAGGAATTAGAGGTTGAAAACCGTGAGATTCTGAAGATTCAGGAATTGTTTGATTTTGATAAGTTCTCGCCAAACTTCTTAGTACTTGATAATAATTTTGGCATCTTGGGGAAATAGCGCGTTAGAAGTCCCACGACCAAAAGAGTGGCCTCGTGAAGGGATTAAGGACCAACTACTCTTTGAATAGTACTAAGCCTATATTCAATTTTATTTTTTAGTTTATTGTTTAGTTTCTTTTAAAATTTCCACTTCATAAAAAAAACGATCGATTTTGATTTTAGCTTTCTGATTTCTCTCGTTTATCCAGGGCGAATTTTCAATATATTCTTGCTAAACTCCGCATTTCTCTGGTAATTCATTTTGTTTCTTGGGGAAATAATGTGTTAAAAGTCTGATGAGCAATAGGCTGGCATTGTTTTTACTGTATCCCGTAGAAAAAGAAATATTATATGAGCTATTGTCCAACTTTCTATGACCACTGTTGGATATTATCCTGCCTGATAAAGAATTGACGACAGAAAGGTTGAATGTAAAGGTTGAAGGTTGAATGTAAGGTTGAATGTAATCTTGAAGTTCATTGAACGTCGTTGCTTTATGAAATTCATAGTAGGAATGTCAGAAGGCTTCCCTGTTTCAGACATGTTATCAATTGAACATGTGATTATCATCCATGCTGGATTTTCTGGCCCCTGTGTACTGTCAATTATGGGGTGCTATAAATTCTGGAAGGCTGGAAAGGAAAAATATCGTTCATGTATAAAATCTTTAAAAAGATCTATGGATTCGGACTATGTTAGCGGTTGGCTTAGTTTCAGAGAGGGGATTTGATCCTGTGAGCTGTCATGTAAGAAAAAACTGTCTATATTCTTTGTTCAAACGGATTTTTCAATCGACTCTAACTTTCCCGAGACTCAGTACTTTTGCACATCTTGTATTTTTAGCGTATTGCCAGATTGGCATAGTAGTGGCATAACCTGCGAGTATCCAGCCTACTTGATTTTAGCTTTCTCGAGGCTCAGTAATTCTGTACATTCAGATTTTTGATGTATTGTCAGATTGCCATTACAGTGCCATTTCCCGTGAGTAGAATGATACAACAAATAATTAAAATATAAATTTTTAATGTGTTCGTCTTATATTATAGATAAATGATCTACAGTAGTCTGACAGAATACTGAGTCGAAAAAGTAGTTTGGTATCGTGGTAACCTGATATAAAAGTAGCTATAGTTTCTTTTTGCAGGTTCTTTAAGAATTGCAAGATAAGGACTGGCATCTACGAGGAAGTTCGTAAATTATCTACATCAAGACTTGAAGAGCAGATTTTTCTGCAGAAAAATCCTTATCAACCCACTGCGCTCAGGTTTCATCCATACTACCCATGGTTGGCAGTTGCTGACAAGTCAGGATGCAGGTCTCTATTTTAGTGCCTCTTTTATTTAAAATGTTCCTTATATTACTAATTCTTGATGAATATTGTCTGAGAGTAAAACTAAATATTCAACAAGTGAAGTTTTAAACGGGAATGAATTTTCTGGGCTTGGGTCTTCTTTTTTTTTTACTTTTTTCTTCCTCCTTAACCTTGAATTGATTGTGAGTCATGTAGAGGTATATGGTTCAAAACTTTTAGATAGATTGGAAAACATCCCCTCCCTCCTTTCAAGTCAAAATTTGAGGTCATCGCGCCCCCTGAACACTCCTTGAAAGTTTCAACTTTAGTCTTGAAGCTAAGCCCGAGATGTATCACATACAGATAACCTGGCAATGCATAGCGTATTTTATTTACCTCACTACTTAACCATGGATATATCAAAGCCACATAGGTAATTATAGTGCAAAATGTTTATATAGATAAAAGGCCATTGCTGTTGATTCTCCCCACCCCTCAAGAAAAAATTGAAGTACATTTACTCCCCCTTCCCTAAAAATACTACCTGAAATTTTCAACTCCTTCCACACTACCGCTATTGAGATGTTACAGATGTGCTATTTTGATAACCTGAATGAATATAATGTATACCAACCACACTTTAAATCCATTTTTCCTCCAGGTCAGTATATGCCCGCGCCCAGCACCCCTTGAGAGTTTCATATTGATCCTCGAAGTCATTTCCAAGATATTGTAGACAACTTATTTTGAATTCTTCGGGTGCAAATAATATCTTTAAATTCTTCCGGTACACATGTCGTCTGAGGAGTATGCCCTTGGGAACTCTTGAAAGTCATGGCCTAACGAATGACCCTGAAGAATTCCTAAGCTCATCGGATAAAAAAGACAAAATATGCATACCAATTCTACTAGAACCATAATATTTGAGCAATCTCGTAAATTGCATAATCTAGGATCATTGCTGCTGGAACTGCAAGAGTCAGATCAATCCCAGAAGCAAACTTATTAGATCTTTTAACTATCTTGAATAAAATGGGTATCCTAAAATTATTATCTGATACCATGGGGAATGTCATTTAATCGCTTTAATCTCTTAAAAAGTGGACTAGAACTTTCGATTCCCGATCGGATGAGCCTCCTCCCATGTTTTTACGACCATATATTCCATGTAAACTGGCCCATGTTTTTACGAGCAAATATTCCATGGAAACTGGCCCATGTTTTTACGAGCATATATTCCATGTAAACTGGCTGGGGGCAAAAAACAATACACGGTTGGCACATGGCTTTGTACTAAGCCATTGTTAGTGCTTTACCTCTATTACAGAGGCTGTATATACTTACTGCCGGTCAGGTTTTTTTCATATAGCACTGGGGAATATTAATAGGGGATTTGGTTTAAAGCTAACAGTGAAAGCTTTATGTAATCTTCATTGCCTCTTTATTTTTCGACCAAATTCCTTATGTGTCAATTTAGATTTCACTACATTTTGGCACAAAAATTAAGCCCCCAAAGAATCTTACGAATTGTAAAGTAAAACAGCCTTAAATCACAGACAGAATGAAATAGATTGTGACGAATGATTTCTCTATTATAAAAGCTTGGTTCTGGGAACAATATTTTAGCTTTAGCTTCTTTTTTTTATCTATTATATTGGATGCTTTTTTCATAGCTACATCCTTAACTGGAATCTGTGTCATTACCTAACTTCAAATCCATCCGGCATTGTTGATTGACGTCATTACAGTTAACTTCACTTGTGTGGGCGAACCTCTAATAAGGAAGGGAGAAGTTTCACAACAGATAAAGCCGATTAGAATTAAACAGAAGATTTGCAGAAACTTATAAGAATTGAAACTGGCGCTATTGTCTTGAGGGAAAATCACTAACGCCATCTAGCTTTTGTGACGTTTTTTAACCGAAACTGCTCCACATCTGTTTTTGCAGGTAAAATCCAGAGAAGGGAAGGATAAAGTCTAGGGGACGGTAAAGAAAGCAGGATTCTATCCCCGGTAGGCCTACCAGAAAAACATTAACTAGCTAATTCCACCTGCCAAGATTATCATTAGCTAGCCTAGGCCTACTTTGTGCCAACTAGATTTTGGCCTAAAATGATTTATAAATATTGAAATGCTGATGAGTTATCACTTACACTGAAATTTCAGCTTTAATCCTAAAATCCGCCAGAGTACAGTGTTGTTAAACTTTGATATAGAAATACTTTTGGAAAGTATATTGAAAAGAACGGAAATTTTTTTATGAGGAGGAATTCGAGGCAGTGCCATAAGGATTGAAAAATAATAAGGTCTCGGGTGTTGATAGTGTAGTAAATAAGTTCTTAAAGTACTGCGGCTTTTAAGTTAGAGATATACTACTGAAGGTTATACACGACTTTTGGAATCAGGGTGATTTTACCCAGTGATGGCAAAACCTGGTGATTTTAGGAGAACTTCACTTGAAGCAAGGTGATATAAGAAAGAATAAGAAAGGTCAACGAGTTAGAGGGGTAATTACAAAGACATTTGCTTGGTTTCTGTAAGAAGGACACTATTTACCATAATGATACTTATTAGAAAAAGAAGGACAGTGTGGTTTTAGGAAAGGAAGAGGATGTGCCGATTAAATTTTTACTTAGATCAATAATTTAAGAATTTCTGAATCATTAGATCCTTTTAATTCTAGGTTCTATAGATTATGAATAGACATTTGATTCAGCTAATAGAAAAGCCTTAGCGACGGTCTTGTACTTGCACGATACAAGTACATCAAAATGGGTTGTGCTATGTAACTTACTAATATTGCTGTGGTTAAGGGAGGGAGTGACATATGTAGTAAATTTGGTGTTGAGTCAGGAGTTAAGTAGGTTTGTGTCTATATTATTTAACCGTACGTAATTAAAATTATTTATTGTCATGTCTGAAATAAACTACATAATATAATTCTACCCCACTTTTTTAAGAATAAAAATATTATTAACGCTCATAAGAGGGTCGCCTCCCCGCCCCACTTGCAATGGGTGAGTCGACATTGTTTTGACGCATCTCTATAGGCTTTTGCTGCCGCGTTTTTTATTTTAATTAAAAATTTTATATAAGTAAATAGGTTTCTGTAGGTTTTTATTGCTACTTTTTAATTTGATAAGACAAGACAATACATCTAGTCTAAATAAGGAAACTGTGCAACTTGTGGAATGTTCTGTGTATTGGATTATAGAACAATAAAAAAGATAGTACAACATATTCAACCGGGAATGACACATAGGGAGATTTTTGTAGGAAAGGGGGGTGGATGAGCTCTGGAAATAATTTTGAATGTGCCCGTGTTGTTGTTGTTGTTATTTTTTTAAGCATTAAATACTAATATTTCACTTTAGCAAATTATGGTGGAAAATCTAGTGTTGATGTAATCACAAGCTGTAATCACACTATCGACATTGTATTTTTGAAAAAAAAATACTTAGCATTCTAAATTAATTTAACATCTGATCGACGAGTGTTAACTATCAGCCGGCTATGCTCGTGATGTAAGCCTAAATGCAAATTGTAGAGATTGCCAGGTAAATCCACTGTGTCACCACAGACGTCATTGCCATAAAACAATGTTACGAGAATTTTCTTTAGATTTCTGCATCGAAATTTTACTGTTTTCTAGCACCCAAGTTAAATTTTCGTTTCCAATTTCAAGTTAATTTATTCACATGGAGTAATTTGTGATTTTTTTTTATTCTAAGGGATTGCTTTCTAATATATTTAATATGTTTCCGTCTTATTCTTTTAGTTTTTGGGATTTCGATACAAACATGAGATTTGCTTATATTTCAAATCAGAGAGATGCAAGAATAACAGCAGCTGATTTTGTCAACGCACATGATAATACCCTTATTATGCTTGGCTCAGATGATGGATCTGTCAAGATTTGGAAGGAAAATAGAATTATCAATGGTTCCTTTGTAAGTCCCTTTTCTGAAAAGAGTCATCCGTTTATTTTTAATCTCTGAAAAGGTGGAACGGGATATTCTTATATTAGACTGAAGGATATCCTATCTACCTTTTGCAATCTTGAAGAAGCCAAACAAAGACTGAAGGGTCTCAGTCACTCAAAAAGAGGTTTTTTTTATTAGTTAGAAAACCCTGAACAAATTTACTTATAAATGCAAAATAAAAATAAAAGGGTAGTAATGTATTAACCCCACCGTAAATATAGATTTGGTGGTTTTTAAGTGCCACTAATCTACGCTAAAAATTTTGACAAATCATAAAATAAAACACTTTATTTAAAACGAAGCACTCAATTGGATTTCAGGGGGAGACGGACCGATAAAGAGTGGAACATTGATTTAAAACAGTCTCTATTTTTTTCACCTGAACAGAAGGAAAATCTGTTTCTCTCAAACCAGGTGTCTTCTCTAAGTCCCACTTGCTGTTCACACTGTCTTAAATTACGTTTCTAAAACTTACCCAAGTAAAGTGCCTTGTCATGGGAATTTTTGTTTTTTCGGTAAAATATTTCTCTCCTGAAAAAAATAATCTTGAATATTGTTCTGTTTTCGACAAATCCCAAATATACATTTTCATAACACTAAAAAATAGTGTAAAAAATCAGCAAACAGCAAGACAATAAAGAATGCAAAAGATGGGTGAATTCCAGCGTTGTCAACGCTTGGAAATACACTTTATCAGTTTTCTGACTAAAATTGTAGCAAAAAAGATTAATTTGTACCCTGCTAAACGAAAAGCAGGTCGTCCTCGATTGTGATGGAAGGATGTCGTAAGGAAACATTTAAGTGAAACGGGAACTTCCTGGGAGGGTGTAGAAAGGGAGGCTTTGAATAGATCAGGATAGAGGAGGAGCGTGCATAGCTCTTCCGGTCTCAGGTGGCTTGGTGCTGTGGTGTCTTGTTCGTAGTAGTAGTAATAGAACAGCTCGTTAGAAATTTGCCGTAACAAGGAAAAAATTGTTAATGAACTAAACTTGAACACATATCCGAGTCAGGAAGGAGCAAAAACTTACCAAGTGTCTTGCATGTACCAGGACCTCTACATTGTACTAAAAACGGTGCAGTTGTACGGCGTCGGTAACGCTGTTGCGTACGGACAAGATTGCTATTTATTCCCGCAGGCGCATTAATGCAATTTCTGCTATGGTTGTATCAATATGTAAATACCAGTAACTGTCACTTAGGAGGTATCAACGAGCAGGTATATGATAGGGTATATGATAATACCCTTGTTATGCTTAGCTCAGAGGGTGGATTTGTCGTGATTTGGAAGGAAAATAGAGTCATCAGTTGTTCCTTTTTAAGCTCCTTTGATTAAGAGTCCAAAGGTGGTGAGATAAGGGCTTGCTGCTTGACTGTCTATAATGTTTAAAACGTCCGATTAGCATATATTTTAAGTTAACACTGTAGTATTAAGTCAATTATCTCTCTATTTCTCTTTGGTGATACCTTGTGGTACCTACCGTACTAAAATCTGTAATGGAAACGTATCATTAGGGGCATTATCACTTCGAAAAAAATGGGATATAAAAATAAAAATAATTGGTTAATGTAATTTGAGTTTATTTATTTATTGATATAACTATAGTAGTTCTATTTACAACAGTTCTGTTGTTTCTTAGAGAAAAATTGGATAGAAAGTTGAATAATAGAGTTTTTTTTGTTTATATTGAATTTGAGAGGGTTCTGTTTAGGGAACTTGAAATGAGTTTCGGAAACTTGTCCGAGATAATTTTAAGGCTAATGGTTTCGAGCTAACACTTATAGTAAGCAGGAAACTGAAATCTTCCTCTAGGCGGATAATGTAAATAAGTTTTAAGCATTAAAATAATTAACCTTTAATTGAGCACTGTAAAGTTAAGTTAGAAACGGCTTTTTAGTTAGAGACTGAAGAAGGAAAAATAAAAATGATTAATTTTGCAATGCCGATGGAGACTAAATCAAAAAAGAAATTAAAGGTGAGCATGTGTAATGGTTTTTTATCGATATATCGATTCAGAGGCAACGCTCTAGCGTTGTCTTTAGTAAAGAACCATAAGGCTTGAATGTATCATGTTTTTTTTCCAGGGCCACTTTACATGGAAGGGGTGGTCGTAAAAACTTCGGAGGGGCTTATTTGATTGGAAATGGAAAGTTTTAGTGACCGTCTTAAGAGTCAAATGTGACCCTCCCACGCCCTTTTTTCCTTTAAAGACATTCTATGGGCGCTCCGAAAAACGGATGAAGATTTGCTGGAAGTTTTCCCGAGAAATTGCGTACGGATTGTTCTGGGTGCTCGGTTGAATAGCTACATTTCAAATAGTAAGCTGTACGAAAAGTGCGGTTCAATCCCGTTTTCTAGGGATATGATGCGATAAAGGTCGAGATACTAGGGCACGTCCTGCGGATGAAGGACGGCAAATTGCCGAATATTGTTGTGGTGGGCGGCCAATGGTTTCTTTGTAGGTAATGTGGTTCTTGCGTTTTATCTTTTTTGCAAAATATCTGGCAAGGAGGTATTTTTCTTGTGAAGTGAAGAGACTGGATCCCCATTTCGCAGTAATTAGCAGGGAAATTTTAGCATCATTTTTTTTTACACCAAAACGTTCAGAAAAGCAGCTTGATCACACAAAAAAAAACCTCCAAATCGCCCTTGCACAACTATCTGAAACCCCCCTTGAAGAGGGAAAATGAGAGGGAAATTCGGAATTTTCGTTGTCCTTTTTGGCCAACCGTCTAGGACTAAACGGAAAGCTGGTCCTCAGCGATTGGGGTGAGAGGATGTCATAAATAAAAAATTTAGGAAAATGCAAACTTCCTAGGAAGGTGTAAAGAGGGAGGCTTTGAATAGATTGGGATGAAGGAGTAGCATGCGTAGCTGTGTTGGCCTCAGGCGGGTAGGTGCTGCACTGTTAGTAGTAGTAGTAGTATACAAATTTTGAGATATCTGTTTTGTTCAAAATAGTCCAAAATTCAAATAACTATAACGTCGGGGTTGACGCGACCCCCCCAAAGGCTTTGGGGCAAGGGTCGTAAGTTATGCAAGTTGCCCTTTCTTTACCTGTAAGGTTTTTACGGGGAAAAGGGAGCATTTTTGATCTTGTGTTTCCAAAAAGGCTTAGGGTCTTAATGTAAAACTTTAAGAAGATGTTGACAGGTATGAAGAACAAATCAGTACACCCTAAATACATGCTATCTGTCAAACGGGCATAACAGCAATATTATAGGAACGGATGAGGTTATCAAGTTAAAACTTTCAGGGGGTATTTAAGGGGATATTACAAAATGATCGGAGGGCAACCAGCCCCCCCCCCCGTCCCTTGCTCATTTTAGGTCTCTCCACATAACCGACTTAAAAAAAATTAAATACTATTTTACTCAAAATAGTTCAAAGTCCTAGTAACTATGGCTCCAGGGATGCCATGGCCCCCACAGCCCAGGGTTAAGGATTATAAATTATAGAGGTTGTCAATTGTTTACATGAAGGATTTATCATAGAGAAAAGGTGGAATGTGTGTCCAAAAGATCTACGGGTATTAAGGTGAAATTTCCGGGAATGTTGAGAGGTAATTTGAACTAAACCGAAAGTTACTATGAGCATTCAGTTTATCAAAAAACCGTACCTGCAATATGTTAAGAGTGACTGAGGCTATTAAGCTTAAACTTTCAGGGTATATTGAGGGGAATGTAGAAAAGTAAATGGAGGGCAGCCAGTCCCCCTTCCATGGCTTTTATAGCGGCCCTTCCTCGAAAGACTTCCAATCAAAATTTAGGAGTAGCCTTCATGTCTAAAATATTCTAGAAGTCCAATAACTATACCTTTCGGATGAAACAACCCCCCACAGACCCTGAGTGACGCTTGTAAGCTATGCAATTCGCACATCGTTTATGTTTTTAGGTTTGTTATTCGGAAAAGGGGCATGTTTGATCCTGCGTTTCCAAAAAGGGCTGGATTATAAAGGCGGAAGTTAGTCGAACAAAATTGAGACAAACTTTATGTAGAATAGCTACACAGGAGTGTACCAGCAATATCTAAAGAACGGCTGAGGGTATTCAGTTGAAACTTTTAGGGCGCTTTGAGGGGAATGTTGAAGACTGATCGGAAGGTATCCAGCCCCTTTCACTCTTTTTTGATGCCCTCCTCACCAAAAATAGGAATTTTAAAAGCCATATTGTTCAAAAGGCGTAAACACTATGTCCCTGGCGATATCATGCCCACCATAGCTCTCACGGCAAGGAATGTAAATTGTGGAATTTGCTCATTTTTCGCATGCAGGCTTTATCATTGGGAAACAGGGAAATATATGATTTTCTGTGTGTCTGAAAAGGGTAAGGGTACTTTGGTCGTATTTCGAGGAATGCTGAGTGATATGTTCAACTAAGTTAGAAGACAGTATGTACATCCAGGTTAATACAAAGGCGTATCTGTAATATCTTAAGAATGGCAAAGTGTATTAACTTGAAACTTTCAGGGCCACTACTACCGCTACTGTCAATATAAGTGCAACTACTTAAGATTGCTACTGCTCGTAATTACGACTAAGACTAAGATTACTTGCAACGGAAACTACTAGCAACTATAGCTACTTGTGACTTCGACTAAAACTACCGTGCATCTGCGACTACGTGTAACTGTGCCTGCAATTATTTGCAACTACGACTACTTTCAGAAAATGTTGAGAGGAATTTTGAGCATCAAAACATACTATGTGTATGCTGGTTATCAAAGGGGCTTATCAGTAATATCTGAAGAAGGCCTGAGGGTAGTAAGCTGAAGCTTTTAGGGCATGTTCAGGGTTATGTTCGAAAGTGATTTGAGGGCAGCTCACCCCTCCCCAATTGCCCTATTTAAAGGCTTCCTTACAAATACTAATAAAAATATTGGATTTTTTTAAATAGTCTAAAAGCTCCAGCTCCATGCCTCTAGGGGTGCTAAGTCCTACGCAGCTCCTGGGACAAGGGTTGTGATTATGCCATTTGCCCATTATTTACATACAGTATTCATCGTTGGGAAAAGGATATTGTTTTATCCTGGGTGTGTCCGAAAAATATATGGCTGTTAAAGTGAAACTTCGGGGAATGTTAAGTTTGATGCTGAACTAAATCAAAAGACACTTCTTGCATTCAGACTATCAAAAGGAGAAATTGGTAATATCTTAGGAAAGGCTAAGGGTGAACTTGAAACCTTTATGGCTGCGACTACTACTAGTACTACTGTGTCATCTACAGATGCGACTAACTCAGGCTGCGACTGCAACAAATTGCGATTTCCAATACTTCTACTTGTGACTACTTTCAATAAACGTTCAGGGAGATATTGAAAAAATCAACACATAATTTGTGCATGCTGTTTGTCAAAAGGACACATCAATCTCTTGAACAGATGAGAGTAATAAGTTAAAACTTTCAAGGTATCTTGAAAAGTGGCTGAGTGACAAAGAGCCACCATGTCCGTTTTGATACCCCTTTCCCTTATCACTTATCAAAATCCCGAAAAAGCCACTTTTTTTAAATAGTCAGAAGGTCCAATAACTATACCTCTAAGGATGCCAAGCACCCCCTCCCACAGCCCCAGGGAAAGGGTTGTAAATTATACATTCTGTTCATTATTTAAATATAAGATTTACCCGTTGAAAAGAAGGGGGACACTTTGATCCTGCGTTTGTCAGAAAAGGCTATGGGTACTAAGGTGAAACTTCGGGGCATGTTGAGAAGGATGCTAAATTAAACCGAAAGATATTATGTGCATCCATGTTATCAAAAAAGCATATCTGTAATATCTCAGGAGAGACTAAGAGTATTAAATTGCAACTTTCAGGACTACTGTTACTACAACTACTGTGACCAGAACTGTGACGTCTTGCGACTGCGACTATAACTACTATCGACTACTTGTAAGTGTGACTACTTGTAACTTGGACTACGACTTCTTGCAACTGGGACTGAGACTGCTTGTGATTGCTACTACTTGTGACGGCTAGTGAGACTTCTTGTGACTACAACTGTAACGGCTTGTGTCTCTGACTACTTATGACTGAGACTAATATGACTACTGGTGTCTGTGACTGCTTGTGACTATAACTACTTGTGACTGGAAATACTAGTGACTGCGACTGCTTGTTTCTTTACTGTGACTACTTGCAACTGGGAATACGAATGCAACTTTGCTACTACTGTGGCTCCTTGAGATTGTGACTACTTGTAACTGTGACTTTGAAGACTTGTGACTAATTCTGCAATTGTAACCGCTTGCGATTGAGACTAAATGTGACTGCTGCTTTGACTACTTGCATCTATAAGTGCCAACTTATACTATTACAGCCGAAACTATTGAACAAAATCAAATATTAATGTTTTGAAGAACCAAGGCACACTGTTCAAAAGGCTAGTTTTTAAGTTTATGTTAATGCTAATGTTTTGCTTACACTTTGCTGAAAACTTTTTAGAATGATTCCATTACAGCTGGCTATTAATTGCAAGTGTTTCATTTACATATTGTTAGTCTAATAAGCTTTGGAAACTTGTCTATTAAAGATAATTTCAAGGCTAATGCCTTTGAGCGAACCCCTATAGGTAGCAAGAAACTTTGATCTCTCTTTAATAGGAAAATTTACAGAAGCTTTAAACTCGAAAATAATTGTCCTTTATCTCAGCATTGCAAAGTTGAGGTAGAAATGGGCTCGTTAATTATAGAATGAAGAAGGAAAAATTAAGCTGATTAATTTGGAATGGCCTTTGGAGCCTAAATTTCAAAAAGAGCTGAGCATTTTTAACGACCATTCGTGCTATTGAGCTTCAAAATAAGTCTTTTATGTGCTGTTGTATTTTACTAGTAATACGATTGTGCTCCAGGTATTATGCTGTATGATTATGCATCCACTTTGAGAATTAGAATTTAAATGTGTAGGGCAACTTTGAATCTTTAAGGTCGTACCGCTGTGTATTGGACATATATTCTTTTTGAAATTAACTACTATCTTTGCTGATGATTAGCATAAGATTTATTAATCTTATGCTCTTTATTAATGATAATATATGTTTTCGGAAAGTAACTACCACGAGCCCAGATGGGCCAACTTCGCACGCCGGAGTCAATATATTAGAAAATAGGCTTACAAACGAACTCCAAATAGAACAAAATAGGCTTACAAAACATAAATATATGCTTTGTAGTACTAGAAGCATGTCTTTACTGGTACGCTCCTTTAGAAGATTTCAAAAGCTTTATAAAACTGGTTCAGCTTTATCAAAGTGACTTTGAAAAAATCAAGTTGAACTGTTTTAAGTAAATTTGAGAGTTTGACATTACAGATTATAGAAGAGCGTCGGATCAAACCGGGGTGCTATGGAAGCGGAACCCCAAAATGCGACAAAAATAAATGCAGAAGAAGCGCTAAATGATTGAGGTAGTTGCTTCTTTTCCACCTTCCATGCACTTCTAAGGATCTTTGCTATGCTACCGATTTGTACCAACATGGCTAAAAGGAAATTTTCTATCTCATTAAGATTTAAAAAACCTTTAAATTACGATGGCTGAGACTCGGCTAAATGAACTTGCAAATATAAATATTCACTGAAATAGTCTTTTACCGCATAAGAAATTATTCATATTCTAGAAAAATAGACCAAAAAAACTAAATTCACTTTTGTAAAATAAAATCATCGGATTTTCTTCTTTTTGTATCTAAACTTATTACGATTGTATAGCCGAATGAAATCCTAAAATTATATATTTTCCATAAAATGGTTAGGTTTGTAGATTTGTCATCACTCTGTGGGAAGTCCTAATACTTTACATTTATTAAGAAAGCCCGGCTCTTAAATTTTATTTTCGAATCAATAGACTGGATTTTCGAGTTCTATGTCGAGTTTTATTAAAATTCAAAAATTTATTTTTACTCAATTTTAAAATTCATTTTCGGATTCTTGTGGAAAGACCCTATTGAATTAAAAATAAATAAAAAATTGTAATAGCAAACTGCAGGCATCTTTGAAGCTATCCATAATTACAAATAAATAACACACTTTTCCATACCCCAATCTTTTCAAAACAACTTTTTAATCCCTTTCATGCATCTGATTTCCTTTACATCTGTTCTTAAAGCCGCTTTTAGCGATTTTTAGGACATCTAGTTTTTCAGTTCGTCCGACCTAGATGATCAACAAGCCTAATTTCTAGTAACTTATCGTCCCTTATCTGTGAAGCGTGACCTAACCAGCAAGGGAGGATCTAAAGCCAAATCCTAGGGGGAGGGATGTGACAAGGGTGCCAATGACTTAGCAAAATGATAAGTTTATTTTAAAAAAAACAAGTAAATATCTAAAAAAAAACAGAATGAAGGGACTGGAATAATCGGGAGGGGGGATACCCGGTCCGCTTGAATCCACCTCTGGTAACCAATTTCGCTATTCAGTGAAGCTATTCACTAGTGTTAGACGTTTATTCTATTCACCATAATGAGTGAAGCCCTATGTCCCTTGACAGAGGCTCTTGATCAGTTTATGAGGTTATCCCAAACTTCACGTAAGGTCACTCTCTTCCGAATAGCGTAAAGCCGCTTTAAAGAACCTAACCAGCATCAAGATTCTAACATTAAGTTTTGGATGAAAGTAGACTTTACAACAGCAAAGTATACTTTTGTTACTAATGGTAGAGCTTTCCTCAGGGCGTACCATTCCCGTCCGTCAAAACCCGTTGCTGCCTGAGCCTAAGTGAACAAACAGTCTGAGCTATTGAAAAGATTAGAGTTGGAGGTTGCCGACAAAATCTAGATATCTATAAGCATTATTCTATTGATTTATGGAGATAAAATAATCAATCTAGTCTTATGTAACTTTTAAACTTTTTTCACCTTAGCCCCTCCCCCTCTGATCAAATTCCGTGGTACGCCTCTCTATTTCTCTCTCTCTCTCTCTCTCTCTCTCTCTCTCTCTCTCTCTCTCTCTCTCTCTCTCTCTCTCTATATATATATATATATATATACTAGCTGTTGGGGTGGCGCGAAAAGCGCCACCCCAACACCTAGTTGGTGAGGCGTTTCGCGCCCCCCAAGCCCCCCCGCGTGCGTAAGTCGTTACGCGCCATATTAGTTACGCGCCATTGTAGTTGTGTCCCTGTGTCCCACCTGTGAATATAGATAGATTTATATATGTGTTTCAAACTACGTAAAAATTGCGAATATACAACATTCTTGGCTTTCCCATTGTCTGTGCATATACAAAGCCGTATGTAGTAATAATGACGTCATATGCAAACGCTCTTTTTACAAACAAACAAACATGCATACACACAACTCGTTTTTATATAGATAGATAGATAGATAGATACAATACAAATTAACTGCGGAAAACTTGCGAATATACAACATTCTCCGCTGTCCAATTGTCGCTGCATATAAATAGATTGTCAGGTTTACCGACCCTCGAACATGCAACGTACAATTGTCCATGGGAAAAACAATCAGTATTAAGATCTATACCACATTTTTCTAATGATTGACCTTGAGCTTTGTTAATGGTGATTGCAAATGCTAATCGAATTGGGAATTGCAATCTTTTAAATTGAAAAGGCAGATCCATTGGAATCATGGGAATGCGAGGAATAAGAACAGCCTCACCCTCAAAAGGCCCTGTCAAGATTGTGGCCTCTATTAGGTTTTCCATTGTTTTTTTTTACGGCAAGTCGCGTGCCATTGCAAAGCTTTGGTGGGTTGATATTTCTTAAAAGTATTATTGGTACGCCTATTTTTAGTTGTAGCACGTGTGGTGGAAACCCTGAAAGATCTATGAAATTTAAAAATTTAGATGGAAAATTAACCGCTTCATTTGGTTCCAAAACTGTGTCGACTGACTTGTAAAGGACTGCCTGGTCTCGAATCTTGGTCAAAACAATATTGTTGATTTCGTGGATTTTTGGGTGCGAGAATCGCTCTTTCACTTAGCCATTTATTATTTTTATAATTTTTTAGAATATTCGGAAATACTTTTTCAATCAATTCATTTTTGGACGTCACTAAATTACAGAAATCAGCAGGTAGTTGTATACGTCCTGAAATTGAGTCTACTGGGAGCTTTCCGTTTCCAATTGCCAGCAATTGATCTGAAAATGTTTGACCAGAGTCATCGTTTTGCAATCGGACACGCATATTTGTAGTTAATTTTAATATTTTTACGTGTGCCCATAAATTAGAATTTTTCAGGCAAGCATTCATTTCGTCTGCAGGAGTTGATCTAGGTATTATAGGTAATGTTTGCCTGAAATCTCCCGCAAGCAATATTAATGTGCTACCAAAGGGTTTCGACTTCCCTCTCAAATCTTTCAAGCATTGATCCAGAGCCTCGAGCGATTTTTTGTGTGCCATTGTGCACTCATCCCAAATAATAAGTTTGCATTGCTGCAATACTTTACCCATTCCAGATGATTTGGAAATATTGCACGTGGGAGTTTCTGTAGAATGCAAATTCAGAGGCAATTTCAAAGCGGAATGAGCAGTTCTTCCACCAGGCAGCAATGTTGCGGCTGTTCCGGACGACGCAATTGCCAACGCTATATCATTTTTTGATCGAATTGATGCCAGAATCAGTTTTATCACAAACGTTTTACCAGTACCTCCTGGCGCATCCAAAAAGAAAATTTCTCCAACGTTGTTATCGACACAATGCATTATCGTATCATAAATGTCTTTTTGTTCCGACGTTAACTTGGAAATGTTATTTCGTACATACGACAATAGATCACTCGTACTGTAACTTTGTTCATGATCCAATTCTACACATGTCGGAACAGCAGCGATACGGTTAGGTGAAGGCATTCCCAAATCCTGAAGAGGTTTGTTTGCCATACGTACGCACAAATCTTCTATAATAACTAAAGTGCAGTTATAAATTTCTGATGTAAAATCAAAAGTCATATCTGACGTCTCTAACTGTTTTCGATGGAGTATATCTTCGGACATTTTTGACTTATATTTTTCCCATAACTCTGTAGGAGCTGATGGAGAGCAAGTTGTTAAAATGATGCCAAACAATGCACGAATTTGACTTGGGGTTGACGTTTCGCACGCGTCATTGATGCAGTTATCCCAGTGTTGGTCATTCTCCAATAAATTCAGAGCTTGGCATGCACTACGGTAAGTGTCATGTATAGTACCGTTTACAGTTCTCAAATACTCAAAGGATGTCGGACCGGGTACATTCACCAAAAGCAGGCGTAGAAAGAAGCTTTCATGTTGATTGGGGTGAACGGTGTAGAGTCTTCCTATCGTGGTATCTTTGAAGATGGTAGGTTGGCCGTTGACTGACTTACCCTGTTTTCGACCTTCAAATACTTTATTTTTAGTATTCCACGTGTAATACGAAGGCACTTCAGTATACAGCAGTTTTTTTTGCAAGAGAATCATTTTTGCAAAGCGAAAAAAAAGCTGTTAATGTTGTATCCGCTGGATTCAGGGCTCTTTGTTGCACGTTGGTTTCCGTCAAATAAACACGTTGACCATTCTGTAAATGTACCGCTAAGTGAACAACAGCTGGACTACGTTCATGTATCGGAAATGAAAGAATTCGCCAAACAGCTTCATTACTGCTTATGTATCTTCTAGCCTGATATTTTACGATTTCGTCGAAATCTTTGATTTCGGGAGGAATTTTAACTTTTCCTGCGGCGCAACACATTCCCATTGTTTCACCATTGAATTTCAAGGCCATGCAATAGGGACAAATTTTAGACATTGTCCTGATTTGAACACATCTACTCAAGCTATAATCATCGACTGGGCTGTACCTGAATGCCAGGCGATAACTTTCAGGTTGCTCTGATTCCTCGGCACGCTTTCTTTTCATACTTTCTCTATCAGCAGGAAGCCTGATTTCTTGCTGTTCTTGTGATTCCTCGGCACGCCTTCTTTCTTCACTTTCTCTTTTAGCAGCAAGTCTGCTTTCGCGTTGCTCTGGTAGTTCCTCGGCACGCTTTCTGTTCTTTCTTTCTCTATCAGCCTCAAGCTTGCTGTTCTTTTGATTCCTCGGCACGCTTTCTGTTCTTTCTTTCTCTATCAGCCTCAAGCCTGTTTCCTTGCTGTTCTTTTGATTCCTCGGCACGCTTTCTTTTCTGACTTTCTCTATCAGCAGCAAGTTTTTTGGCATAGACTCTTTGAGCATCTTCATCGGCTTTTGCCATTGTAAGTTCATCAGTCATTTTAAACTTAAACATTAATAGATTTCTACGTGAACATATATGTCTTAAATATCTTTAATGACGTCACCGTCATAGCAAAAATGACGACAACTACCTTCATGATTAAATATCTTTAATGACGTCACCGTCATAGCAAAAATGACGACAACTAACTTCATGACGTCAGTCGACACAGAAACATGACGTCACCTGACAGACAGACACACAGACAGACAACTTATTTTATATATCTATATATATATAAACTAGCTGTTGGGGTGGCGCTTCGCGCCACCCCAACACCTAGTTGGTGGGGGCGCTTCGCGCCCCCCCCCCCCCCCCCCCCCAGCCCCCCCGCGCGCGTAAGTCGTTACGCGCCATAATAGTTACGCGCCATTGTAGTTGTGTCCCTATGTCCCACCTGTGAATATAGATATATATATATATATATATATATATATATATATATATATATATATATATATATATATATGGTTTTAACTACGTAAAACTTGCGAATATACAACATTCTTTGCTGTCCCATTGTCTTTGCATATAAATAGATTGTCAGGTTTACCGACTCTTGAACATGCAACATATAATGGTCCATGGGAAAACAATCTGTATTCAGATCTATACCTCATGATTCTAATGATTGCCCTTGAGCTTTGTTGATGGTGATTGCTAATCGACCATTCCCTGTCCCGGTGTCCCGGTCGTCATTTATATCCCCCTGTTTCCCCCGGTGTCCCCGTTGTAGTTGTGTCCCTGTGTCCCGGTCGTCATTTATATTCCCTGTGTCCCGGTCGTCATTTGTATCCCGGTGTCCCGGTCTGTATATACATTCGTTTTTTAGTTTTGTTTTTCTCCTTTATTTTTTTCCTTTTTTTTTCTTTTTTAGTTTATTTAGATTTTTAGATTTTTTAGTTTTTTTATTAGTTTTTAGTTTTTTTTTTTCTTTTTAGTTTTTTTGTAGTTTTTACCTTCTTTTTAGTTTTGTTAGTTTTTTTTTTTTTTACTTATGTCCTGGTCGTTATTTATACTCCCTGTGTCCCGGTGCTTTGTTGATTGCTAATCGAACATTCCTTTTGTCCTGGTCGCTTTCTCTTTGAGTGTCGTCATTTATTTTTTTCTTTTTTAGTTCTTTTAGTTTTTACCTTTTTTAGTTTTTTTTAGTTTTTTAGATGAAAATTTTTTTTAGTTTTTTCCTTTTTTTCTTTTTAGTTTTTTATTGGTTTTTACCTTTATTTTAGCTTATTTTTCAGTTTTTTCCTTTTTTTTAGTTTTTTTTTATTTTTTATTTTTTTTAGTTTTTTACCTTTTTTAGTTTTTTCATTTTTTTTAATTTTTTAGCTTTTTTACTTTTTTTTATTAGTTTTTAGTTTTTTTTGTAGTTTTTACCTTTTTTTAGTTTTTTTAGTTTTTTAGCTTTTTTATTTTTTTATTAGTTTTTAGTTTTTTTTGTAGTTTTTGTCTTTTTTTAGTTTTTTAGTTTTTTAGCTTTTTTATTAGTTTTTAGTTTTTTTTTGTAGTTTTTGCCTTTTCTTAGTTTTTTTCTTTTTAGTTTTTTTGTAGTTTTTACCTTCTTTTTAGTTTTGTTAGTTTTTTTTTACTTATGTCCTGGTCGTCATTTATACTCCCTGTGTCCCGGTGCTTTGTTGATTGCTAATCGAACATTCCTTTTGTCCTGGTCGCTTTCTCTTTGAGTGTCGTCATTTATTTTTTTATTTTTTAGTTCTTTTAGTTTTTACCTTTTTTAGTTTTTTTTAGTTTTTTAGATGAAAATTTTTTTTAGTTTTTTCCTTTTTTTCTTTTTAGTTTTTTATTGGTTTTTACCTTTATTTTTGCTTATTTTTCAGTTTTTTCCTTTTTTTTAGTTTTTTTTTATTTTTTAGTTTTTTTAGTTTTTTACCTTTTTTTAGTTTTTTTAGTTTTTTTAGTTTTTTAGCTTTTTTACTTTTTTTATTAGTTTTTAGTTTTTTTTTGTAGTTTTTGCCTTTTTTTAGTTTTTTCAGTTTTTTTTTAGTTTTTTATTGGTTTTTACCTTTATTTTAGCTTATTTTTCAGTTTTTTCCTTTTTTTTAGTTTTTTTTTTAGTTTTTAGTTTTTTTAGTTTTTTACCTTTTTTTAGTTTTTTTAGTTTTTTAGCTTTTTTATTTTTTTTATTAGTTTTTAGTTTTTTTTGTAGTTTTTGCCTTTTTTTAGTTTTTTTAGTTTTTTAGCTTTTTTATTAGTTTTTAGTTTTTTTTGTAGTTTTTGCCTTTTTTTAGTTTTTTTAGTTTTTTAGCTTTTTTTTTTTTTTTATTAGTTTTTAGTTTTTTTTGTAGTTTTTGCCTTTTTTTAGTTTTTTCAGTTTTGACGTCACCTGATCCAGTTTTTTCAGGTGACGTCACCTGATCCACAGATCCACACACAGACAACTTATTTTTATATATATAGATAAGTTGTCTGTCTGTGGATCTGTGGATCAGGTGACGTCATGTTTCTGTGTTGACTGACGTCATGAAATTAGTTGTCAGGTGACGTCATGTTTCTGTGTCGGCTGACGTCATGAAATTAGTTGTCGTCATTTTTGCTTTGACGGTGACGTCATTCAAGTTATATAAGACAAATGTTCACGTAGAAATCTATTAATGTTTAAGTTTAAAATGACTGATGAAGATGCTCAAAGAGTCTATGCCAAAAAACTTGCTGCTGATAGTTCCTCGGCACGCTTTCTTTTCTGACTTCCTCTATCAGCAGCAAGTTTTTTGGCATAGACTCTTTGAGCATCTTCATCAGTCATTGTAAACTTAAACATTAATAGATTTCTACGTGAACATATGTCTTATATAACTTGAATGACGTCACCGTAAAAGCAAAAATGATGGCAACTAATTTCATGACTTAATTTCAGAACTTAATTTCTGTGTTGACTGACGTCATGAAATTAGTTGTCGTCATTTTTGTTATGACGATGCTTAGTATATTGTAAAACACATTAATTTGGTTAATAATATACCATTTAAAACACCAAAATGAACATGCTGGAGTAGTCACTCGGTGAGAGAGGGTGTAAGAACGGAGAATGAAGGTCCCAGGTTCAAATCCTGGTTAGGCTAAAAAAGGTAAAAATCTAAAAACTAAAAAAAAAACTGAAAAAACTAAAAAAGGCAAAAACTACAAAAAAAACTAAAAACTAATAAAAAAAAATTAAGAATAAAAATAAAAAAAATAAAAAAGATAAAACTAAAAAAAAAGTAAAAAGAAAAAACGAAAAAAACTAAAAAAGCTAAAAAAAAGGTAAAAACCAATAAAAAACTGAAAAGAAAAAAAGGGGGATATAAATGACGACCGGGACACCGGGACACAAGGAATATAAATGACGCCCGGGACACTCAAAGAGAAATCAGAGACTGGGACACCGGGACACAAATGACGACCGGGACACAGGGAATATAAATGACGACCGGGACACAGGGACATAACTACAAAGGGGACGCCGGGGTGCACAGGGGGATATATAAATGACGATGGCGACTCAGGGAATGGTCGATTAGCAATCACCATCAACAAAGCTCAAGGGCAATCATTAGAATCATGAGGTATAGATCTGAATACGGATTGTTTTCCCATTGACCATTATATGTTGCATGTTCAAGAGTCGGTAAACCTGACAATCTATTTATATGCACAGACAATGGGACAGCAAAGAATGTTGTATATTCGCAAGTTTTACGTAGTTAAAAACATATATATATATATATATATATATATATATATATATATATATATATATATATATATATATATATATATATATATATATATATATATATATATCTATATTCACAGGTGGGACATAGGGACACAACTACAATGGCGCGTAACTAATATGGCGCGTAACGACTTACGCGCGCGGGGGGGCTTGGGGGGGGGCGCGAAGCGCTCCCACCAACTAGGTGTTGGGGTGGCGCGAAGCGCCACCCCAACAGCTAGTATAGATATATATATATATATATATATATATATATATATATATATATATATATATATATATATATATATATATATATATATATATATATATATCTGTTTTTATGTTTGTTTGATAAGGGTCTCATAGGTAGACACGAAATATCTAGATTTTTAGCGTTCACTGTCCTAACAAAAGCCTAGCTGTTTGTGAGATATTTTATGTTGTAACATATCAATAGCTATTTGTTAGAAAACTTCGTCTCGGAGTTCATTTTATTTCATATTAGGAATTTTATAATAGGCCCCTAAGAACTCCTGAAACAGGCACCATCACTGTAATATGTTAGGATCCTTTTGGAAAGATTGTGGATATCTGGAAATGGAAGTAGAGGATCATTGGTTGGGAAATTTCACAATTGAATTGCTTTGCGGAAAGTCTTCATAATTGGATTGTAAAACCCTGTTCTTGCTCAATAGTTACCAAAAAGAGTGTCTCCACATTGCGTGATTATCAAACAGTTCATGGTAATAAACATTAAGTAAGAAGTTGCTCGGCCTAATAGTAACCGAAATTCTAAAAACATAATTTTGATAACAATAAATGTATGAAAAGAATTGGCTTTTTATGTTGATTCCAAAAACTTAAAATATATTAGATTTATTGTTACCCAACAAAAGTTACGAGCCTGAGAAAATATGCCTGATTTTCAGAATGCCTTTCGTTGGAATAATTTATTTTGAGGGGGGTCATAAAGGGGGAGGGGGATTTCTCATTTTTTTAAAAACAATAAGAAACTAAAAAAAAACAGAACCCCGGTTTTTCTACCGAAAGTAAGGAGCAGCATTAAAACGAACAGAAACTATTCTGTGTATGACGGGGAATGTCCCCTCTTCAATACCTTGCTCTTTACGCTAAAATTTGACTTCTTGTCCCTACTCTTTAAGAACGACTTCTGAAACAAAAGGGTCGTTTAATTAGAATTAAAAGTTTTTTAAGTACTAAAAACCATAAGTTTTTTTCATAAAAACCAGTTTTTACAAAAAATTAAATAAAAAAAACTGATTTTTTTAGCTGAAAGTAAGGAGCGACATTAAAACTTAAAACGAACAGAAATTACTCCGTATATGAAATGAGTTGTCCCCTCCGCAATCCCTCGCTCTTTACGCTAAAGCTTTTAATTGTTTTAAAAAGTAGAATTGTGGCAAAGAGTCAAACTTTTACAGTTCGTTACCACGAACTGTTTGATTAACAGCATGTTAAAATGTTAGAAATCAGATTTTATTTAGGGAATATAAATGAATGGATTCAATTGTGCTTACCTTGGCAACCGAAAATGCACCATATTTGGGGAATTCTACGAAGAGTTTTAAAGGTTTTTGCTAATTATAAACGAGTAAAGTAACCAAAGTACTATCTATTTAGCCGTGGTACACAGGTTCAACTCTGAAAGTGGTCTAAGAAGGTATTGAAGAAAAGGGTCTGAAAACAGAAAAACCGTAGACGTTAGAACACTAAATTTGATACTTCATGCCAATATTAACAGAGTAACCCCCTTTTGAGACGGAAAAAATTTAGTTATGCTTTTTAAACAGTCGATTTAACCGAATAATCAGTATTTCTATATAAATGGACGCTCTGAAAACTAAGAAAAGCTAATATTTCCTATGTCTACTGGTCAGTCTATCAGTAGAAGAACTTTTGTCATGGTTGATTGGTTAAATAAGTGAATCGCTTTAACCCTTCTCCTTTCAGCTTATATTTGTCTAGTTTTTACTCTGCAAATTTTCAGTTTTCTTATAGTCTTTTTTTCTTTTTTTTCTCTATTAAACTGTGTTTTGTAATTTCTAGCCATTAGACTAAATTTCTGTGAATGTTTTTTTTTCTATAATTTAGGGAGTAGTTGTAGTGATTGGGATAAATCACTAGGCAAAATTCCATACTCCTTCCTCCTTAAAGCTGCACGCATTACCACCTTAAAAGAAAAGGGGGGGGGGAATTTGCCTGCTTTTCGCTAAATCAGTCATTTCCAATCCCCGTACTGAGGACTTACTCCCTGATTTTCACAATCCCATTAGACTCAGACTCCCCCAGTCAGCCTCCTTAGCAATCCCAACTTACTCTCCGATCCATGCTGTACAGAGAGGTTTCGTAAAAGTTTTATCCCCTTTATTCTGGAATACCTTAATTATAATTCGTGATTATGTACTTGCCAAATTCCCCTTTTCCTCTATTGCCGTATATTTTTCTGATTTACAGCAATGTTTTTGTAATTTAATTGTTAAGTTTAACTTTATCTTTGATGATTTTTAATTTCTTTTTAATTTTAAGTGTTTGACTTAATGTACTGATTTGATTTTTTTTCCTTTTTTTAGCTTTTACTGACATATAAAGCGAATTCGACTCTATAGAGCTAGGAATTATACTTTGATCTTCCTCTCCCTGGTCAATTATCGTTTGCATTCCTACAAAGGAGGTTATTAATGTAACTTGAATCGTTATTATTGGCAAAATTTCTTGTATAAAGAGCTGAAAGTATATCTTTTTTTTCACCAATTTCTGACTTATTTTTCACCTGTCACGCTAAACAAGAAAAATAGGTAATAATAGTTATGATGATGCCGTAATTTCGTCAAATGAGTGGGGGTGGGGCAATGTTGGAGCCAATTTTCCCAAATCAAGTCAAAGTGACAATGAAAACTAAAACATTAGCCATTTAGTACCGTGAAAGTAAAGATATACTCAATAAAACTGACCTGTTTCTGTGGATATTTTAATTATGCAGGCTTTTCTTAGTTTTGACAAGATTTTTGAAGAAACTAAATTTTAGCTGGGAGGTGGGCAAACTGGGTCTGGGGAATCAGTTGACCCCCTGCGCCATAGCAAATTACACCCCTGAGTGATGGTAACTTGCTATTATTTAGATATTAGACATTGCTATCTATTAGATATTGCTTTTTATATAGAATCAGAGTTTTAATTTTCCTATGAAGTTTAATATGGACTTATTTTCTTGTTTTTATGATCATTTTTGCAATTCATGTGCTTAAAAAACGCCTCTGACACTATGACTACATGATCTATATCAACTGAAGATTTGAAAAAAAATATCCCCTAATTTTGTCATTAATTTGTTCAACAGCATTAAAAAACATCCTTATTAAATATAATTCATGTCGGCTTGATGACCGGTTACAAACAAAGCAAATAAATATGCTTGAAAAACGCAACTGGTATACAATTACTAAATTATACAACTGATCAAATCATCACTGAAATAAACAATAAAAAAAGATATTAGTTATAAATACTGGATAATAAAAAAAATAATTAACAGAAAAAACGTCAAAAGTACTTAAATTGTCCTCTCTCGTGTTCCAGTCCCACTCGCACCAATTGCCCGCAAGGAGATGCTTCTTTAACCAGTTTTTAAATTGTGGTACATTTTCCGCTTTTCCCGAATGGACTCTGGGAAGGTATTCCAGCTCACCGGACTGTGTGCTTTGCCACATGTCTAGAACGAGCCGTACTTCTTGGCTCACTTAGCATTTCTCGTAGTATTTCTCGTAGCATATCGGTGATAAAATAAATTAAAACGAAAAGATTATTAAGAAAATCAGGCGCGAAGCCATTCAAACTCTAAAATACAAAAATACCAATCTGAAAATCTCTAATTTGACCAACATTCAAAATCCCAAGTTTCCTAAAAATCAACTCTGTACTTAAAAGTCCTATACCATGCTTACCAATTAATCTCACTGCTTTATTTTACTGAATCTGCACTCGTTTGAAATTGCACGTAAAATTACTAGCCCAAATCATACACTCATAATTTACATACGGTGCAATCAAAAAGTAAAGTAAATAAAGTAAAAAGTAAAGTAAAATACTCAAAAAGTAGAGTAAAATAAAAAAACTAAAATATGAGAATGCAAAAAATGTTGAAAACGTCTTAAAATCCCAATGCCACGCGCTACCGTACGTACAAACATATCAGCGTATCTTCTCCAGCTGAGGTTGTGATCGAGAATGAATCCTGGGTACTGTACTTGCTCAACCTGCTTTAATAAAGATCCATTTATTGCTATTTAACTAGGAAGATTTCGATTCGGTCCGGTTCACCAGTCCGATTAAGCAGAATTTAATTACTCTTTGCCGCGCTAATGCTGAGTAAGCTAGTGCCTGCAGACTCAATCAACCCTTGCAGAGCTCTGTTTGCCTTCTGGACCAATTCTTAATAAGTCTTTGCTGCCACAACAAGTGCTGTATCGTCGGCGAAAGGTATCATAGACCCACCAGTAATATAGAACTGCATATTGTCGACATATGCTAAATACAACAGGGGTCTTAAAGAGGAACTTAGCGGAACTCCACATGAAACAGGAAAAAAAAAACTAGAAAAAATTTCTCTTAGATTTACCTTCACTGACCTACCATTTAAATACGAACTAAACTAATCCAAACATCTCCCTTTTACAGCCAAATCTCTTAATCGATCCAATAAAAAACCGAAATCAGTGGTATCAAACGCTTATTTAGAATATATAAATACTAATACGCTACTCCCTCCTTTTCTAATGCTAAATTAACATTTTCTAAAAGATGCTGTACAGCATGCAAAGTTGAATAACCCTTTGGGAATCCAAAGTGGCCATCATACAATGCATGCTGGCTCGTGAGGTGATCATAAAGTCTTCCATAGATAATTTTTTCATAAACTTTCGAAAAATAGGTAAAATAGAAATAGGCTTCTAGTTCAATATATCCATTTGAGTGCCCCGCTTTGATATCCTTTGAAGTATAATCGTCTTATAGGTACCTTCAAAATTTGATCTCTAAAAGAACCATATTTGTTCAATATTATTAAGTTTCGCTGGCTATTTGGTTTGGAACGGGGGTCAATAGCGTGATTCTGTAAGCTCAGCCAGAGCGGACCGAGTTGCAAATGAGTATCTGGAAAAATCTGGTGGAGGTAATCAGGAAAGGTGGCGAAAGCATAGGATGGCTGTACCCCATTGCACTTCCTGGTTGAAGGGCCGTGAAATGGAGATCAGCACTGAAGATAGGGAGTGTAAGATCCAGTGCCGTACTCCTTACCTTTTCTTTTCTTACCTTTTTACGTGTCCAGATTTACAAAAAAAGAGGATGACAATTTAATATGCCTCCTTTCTGCAATTTGTCATATTGTACTGTTATTGAGTTTAATCCTCTTGACACTGGCAGGAAGTAGCAGTAGTTTTTGGGAACATTTTGAAAATAGGAAAACTTTTTGATAAATAAATTATATCCTTTTAATTTTATTGTCTTTTCAATTAAATATTTTTGTGCATAATATGTTTTGGGAAAAGGGACTGATCAGATAATAAAATGATAGAAAGAGTTAGAGTGGAGTTACAGCATTATAAATGATAGTGTTTGGCTGGAGATAAAGGAGTTCGCTCACTTTTTTTTTGTGTGTGTGTGTTCTCCAATAAAACGTGGAAATTAACTAAGCTCTAGAAAACCAGGTTAAATATAAGCTATTAAATGTGTTGGAATCATTCGGCCATAATGGATCTTGATAAAGCAGACAAAGTTTTTGCATCTTTAAAAGAAATATACGCAGGGGGCCTTCTGATTCGTCCCTGACCCCCTCGCAACCCCCAAAAGAGGGAATTGTTCGCCTATTCTCCTTATCTTTACATGTAATTTATAAAAAGAGGTATAAACTTCGTGCTTTTTGTTTTTGCCCAGACCATTCCTCCCTCCCACATCTCTGACACTGAATCATGTGCACTTGCCTTATTCTCTGAATAAAGTTATAATTCTAAAGCACCCTTTAATTAACTATTAAAGGTTTGTCTTGACAACCTGCAAGTGGTATCGAACTTTTTCAATGAAAAACTAATCTATTGTCTTGTTCTATTCAGGGAAATGAATCTTTGGACAAACCGCTACTATCTGAGACAACTGGAACGTCTTTGGTGACGGCCTGGCAATGTCTACCAGAGTTAGTGCCGTCAACACGAGGTAAATACAGTATACATTGTGTATACCTCTTTCAAACTAATCACTAAAACCTAAACCAGGGTTGCTATATCCCGGCATTTACAAAAGATTTTTTTTTCTGTGTCCGGACAAAATTCGCTTTTTGCTTCCTACTTGATTCTCATCTTCAGTTGAATAAATAAAAAAGCATTTTTGTCTGAAAGCAAGGAGCGATATTGAAACTTAAAAAAGGACAGAAATTATTCCGTATATGAGGGGGGCTGCCCCCGTCTCAACCCTCGCTCCTTACGATAAAGTCCTAAAGTTCTTTAAAATTAATTTTCTTTCAAATTGAACGGTCCTTGTGTTTGGGCAGACTGTCTTAAAGAATTGTGATTCAAATTTTAGCGTTAAAGAGTGAGGTTAGAGGCATGGGCAGCCCCCTCAAACACGGAATAATTTCTGTTCGTTTTAAGCTCTAATGTTGCTCCTTACTTTTAGTTGAAAAAACATGGTTTTTATCTTAATTTCTTACTGTTTTTTAATCATGGCAGGAAATGACCATCCATCCCTGTAAATTTCTCCTTATTACAGACCTTTACCCTGAGGATATGGGGGGGGGGTCCGTCTCCCAATTGGATTCCGTCTTCCAGTTATTGGATCTTCCAATTGTGTCGAACAAAATGGCTATCTTAAAATTTAATCGGATGACTTTAGGGGAAAAGGGGCGTGGAAGGGGAGCTAGTTGCCCATCAGTCTTTTGGGTCACTTAAAAAGAGCATTAGAACTTGTAATTTCCGTTCGAATGAGCCCTCTCGATCTACTAGGGCTATCGGTTTGATACGATCACCCCTAGGAAAAAAACAAACAAACATCCGTGATCTTTCTTCGGGCAGAAAATACAGGATTCCACATTTTTGCAGATGGGGGCCTAAAACCCCTACAATAGGGTTTTATGGTATGCTCAATTGGGTGATATGATTTTCATTAAGATTCCTTGGCTTTTTAGGGGTGTTCCTTTTTCAAAAATCAAGCAAATTTCCTCAGTCCTGTAGATTAAGTGTACATTAAACTTAATGAAACTAACATATTTGGAGTCAGCATAAAAAGACAATTCTTTTGAAGTATCTATTGTTATCCAATTTTCGTTTTTAGAGTTTCGGTTACTGCTTGGCCAAGTCGCTTCCTACTTATAGTTAGTTAGAATGTACTGTTTGATTTCCAGTCTTTAAGTGCATTTTTCTGATTCAAAAGGAAAAGAAGGTGACATTTAGTTTTAAGTTTCATTCTGATCGAAAATCTGAAAATCAGTTAGGTGGTTCGGATGAAAAATCGAACGTATAGTGCCTTGGCCTTTTTTGGGATATATCATTAGTTTAATGAATCTAGTTGCAACCCTGTTGTTAAATTTGGATAACCAAATTGACTCAGAAAAATATTCTATAATGAAATAGAATTTGCGATTAGAGAATATAGCTAAATGAACGTTTTAGAGGTCACGCTGTTGTGGTTTACTAAAGAGAATTCAATGTATTTTTTTCCGGTCACTAGGTATGGAAGGGATAGCCATATAAAATTGTAAAGGGGTCGCTTGATTGAAAATTGAAATTTGTAGTGCCTCTTAACGGGGTGAAAGTGACTGGAGGACAACCCAGACCCCTACATGCCCTTTGTCTTCTCCCCCTCCTGTAACCTCCCATGATAGTGGATCAAAACTTTGGTATAGTCAATTTGTGCAGAATTCTCAAAGGACCAATAAATATGCCTTTGGGGATGATATAATCCCCTGATCCCTGGGAGGAAAGACTGCAAATTTTGAAAAATTTCAATTGTTTATAGACAGGTATCGTAGTGGAAAAAGAGGGCATGTTTGCAATTTGGTTTCTGGTTGGCTTTAAAGATTCAGGGATTTAGTTGTGGGGTAGGGAAGCCTGGGAAGGGTTTGGGGGGCCTAGAACTGGTAATTTTTGTTATTTCAGATTAGTTTGAAACTTGTAGTCGTAAGTCCTTGTGCCGAACCTACAGAGGAGCCTAATGTAAAAAAAATAATAGTTAGATCAAAGATCGAGCCACGGAAAAGAGCCAAATAGCTATAAAGAACCAAATTTTTAATCAACTTGTAACTTATATCCTTAAATCTTTGAGGTGAGGGGACCATAATTTAGAAGGGAATAGAAAAATAATGCTGTTTCCCCATGAACGTGCCCCGACGAAGGGCCTTTTTTTGCACGGCTTGTAACTTGAAACTGTTAGTCTTTGGACAAAAGCAACCATATTGTACAAAAATAATTTTAATTTGGGAGCAAGAGGTCCCAAAAGGGGCAAGAAAGTCACTGATCGACTTTAAACTTATATCCTTAAGCCCTTGGGCTATGGGTAAACTCACGCATAAGACAAAATAGAAAAGGAAATTTGATTCCCAATAAATCTTCAGCTTACTGGCCATATATACTGGCGAAAACAAACTTAAACGTGGAAAATATTTGAAAAAGTTAAAATTGTATAAAAATCATGGTACCTTGAATAGGCAAGAAATGGTTTTTCTCCAGTGGGTAAGATACTTCTAAAATAAGTAGACAGGAACATGGGAACCTTAATGAGGACATTTCAAGCTTGATAAAAACAATTTGGCGGCATAAGTTTTTTGGTGAAAATTTGGTAAAACAATTTAAAACGAACAGAAACTAAAATGCATAAGGGAATATAAAGATGGGTAGTTGAATGAATTAATGGGTGAATACTATTACTACTAATAACAACTCACCGCAGCACCAAGCCGCCTGAGGTATAACACAGCTACGCATGCTCCTCCTCCATCCCAATCTATTCAAAGCCTCCCTCTTTACACCCTCCCAGGAAGTTCCAATTTCCTTTAAATTTTTCTTTATTACATCCTCCCACCCCAACCGTGGATATCCTGTTTTCTGTTCAGTCGAAGATGATTGCCCGAAAAGAACAATCTTTGGCAATATGTCATGCTTCATCCGTAGAACATGCCCTAGCGATTTCAATCTTTCTCTCATTATAGCTCTAGAAAGTGGGATTGAACCACACTTTTCTTACAGCCTTCTGTTTATAATAAGGTCAGTCAGCAGGGTTCCCAGAACAATACGTAGGCAACTTCTCTGGAAAACATCTAACAAATTTTCATCCGCTTTTCGGAACGCCCATACTTCAGAGCCAGATTTGACCACTGTCATCACTGTAGCTCCCAA